>NC_066522.1:21643117-21815617 GCF_024679095.1 Eriocheir sinensis
TTGCAATGGAGCTCGAGTTGGTCGTATTGCACGTGGGGACACGCTCAGAAGCAGAGAGTATCGCTCAGCGCCGTGGTGGGTGGCGCCTGCCGGACGATGCATTATGAAGTGGCGGCTGATGTGGTACAGGGGAGCGCGGTGCATCCACTTGTGGCTCTGCCAGGCGAGTATCGATCCCAAGCGGAATGTTTCGCTCAGAGCGGCGGTGGGACCCAGGTGGCGGGCGAGCGTTACGCTCTGCAACGGTCGATCGCCCGCCGCCGCCTGATAATCAGCCGAGCAGTGCTGATAGCGGCTGGTGATGGTGGCTTTTAGCGTGGCGGCTGTTGATCCGCGGCGCTGTCGCCGGGCCCTGCCGCGCCCCGCACCTGCACCCACCCCGCCCCGCCCCGCCCCGTTCCTTCCCGCCTCGCCGCATTCACTTACTTTTCTCGCTACCGGCACCTCGCCCCGACCTTGCCCCCGGCCACTGCGCCCCACACACCTGCTCACACGCCCCGCCCCGCCCCGCCCCGCTTCGCCCCGCTCTTTACTTTGTTGCCGCCCCAGGCTGTTTTCTGGCCAACTCCGCTTGCTCTCCGCCTGAGCGAGCTCCACACCCTCGCAGGCCTGTGTGCCAGTCTACCATGCATGCTCGTTCCACTCACCAGCCCCGCCTGCAGCTCAGAGAATTTTTCAGGAAGCATCAGAGGCCCCACGTTCGTTGTTCCCCGAGCAAGGCGCGTTGGCAGCGGTGCACAGCGAGCAGCCGCTGCCGGAGTAACGCCAGCTGGCCGCCACGAAATACAAACAGCATAATAGTGTTAAGCACGTCCACGCCTCGTAGCCACTCTGCGCTCACTTATCTCACCCGGCAACTCCCCTCGTGCACGCAACCTTGCCACGCACCGAGGCCACTCACGCCCCCACAGCCACCGTGCTGCTGGTATTTAAATACATCCATAAATATCTAGCCAAGTATCTACGCACACGCACCCGCACCCAAGATTCATGAGCGGGTTATCTTCACGCAGGAAATTTGGGCGTGCGGAGATACACGTCAATAAAGCGGTGCGCCTCGACCACACGGCAGTTCGGTTCAGCGGCATAAAATTAGTTCCTCCTCGAGTTTACACCGGCTTTACTGCCTCCACTGTGTTTACCCTTGCAACACCACAGGGTCCCTCCGCTCTTTTCTGTCCCTCCCTTCCTCCCTCTCCCGGTACCGCCGCGTCCTCGCTCTTGCCTCCCCTCTCTCCCCTCCTCTCCCCTTCCAGGAACCTGCTGCGCCCCTCCCGTGACGCCTCCAAACAAGATAACATCAGGGGCTCCCTCCCTCCCACCGCGACACTGATCACAACAGCAGAGGCTCGCGGCCCCACCAGCCATTGCCGTCACTTCCCTTTCGGCGCCTCCCTCGTGCACACTTACCAAAAGAACTTCATCCGATTAGTTAGCACAAAAATGTCCGCCCGATCGTCTGACTCCTGCCGCTCGGATTGAGATACTTTAAACATTTTGCCTCATTTGTTTTGAATCAGCAGCGAGCGAGAGGGTGAGTGAGGGGAGCGCAGGGCGGCGGAAAAAGGGGAAGGAAAAGTAGGATGCGTGGCAGGTTGAAAAAGGGAACGTGTGACCTTTTACTCCTTGAAGGGTGAGTCAGGGATGAATTGCGTGGACAGATTCCCTCAACCATTGTTGTTTTGATGCTGAGGGTCACGGTGCCGCCCTCCTCTCCTCTCCTCCTCCCACTCTCCTCTCGTCCACCCTCTCGCCCATGCACCCTCTCTTTCCCCTCTCCTCTCCCACCCTCTCCATGTTTTTCCTGACCCTCTGTCCACGTCCGAGTTTGATATGTTGTCCGCTCTTCCTCCCCCTCCCCCCTTCTCTCTCTCTCTCTCTCTCTCTCTCTCTCTCTCTCTCTCTCTCTCTCTCTCTCTCTCTCTCTCTCTCTCTCTCTCTCTCTCTCTCTCTCTCTCTCTCTCTCTCTCTCTCTCTCTCTCTCTCTCTCTCTCTCTCTCTCTCTCTCTCTCTCTCTCTCTCTCTCTCTCTCTCTCTCTCTCTCTCTCTCTCTCTCTCTCTCTCTCACTCACTCTCTCTCTCTAACTCTCTCTCTCTCTCTCTCTCTCTCTCTCTCTCTCTCTCTCTCTCTCTCTCTCTCTCTCTCTCTCTCTCTCTCTCTCTCTCTCTCTCTCTCTCTCTCTCTCTCTCTCTCTCTCTCTCTCTCTCTCTATCTTCTCTCTCTCTCTCTCTCTCTCTCTCTCTCTCTCTCTCTCTCTCTCTCTCTCTCTCTCTCTCTCTCTCTCTCTCTCTCCACCGCCTCGACGCTCATGCCCGGCTGATGCTCAGGAGAGACTCGTTCCGTGTGGAAAATTCAGGGAGAGTTGTCAGGTGTGGGGGCGAGGCCGGGGAGATCTTTTCGGACCGACACGCTCCTCAACCCACTCCCCCTCCCTCCCTCCCTCCCCCTGTCACCCCGCGGCGCCCCCCACTTCCCCACCCCGTCGCCCCGCTCTCTCTCTCGCCCCCCTCCTCCTCGGCAGCCGGTGTGTTCGCTCGTGGAAGGGAAATAACGGCGGGGAAATTCAGACCTTCATTTGCAAGTAAGATGGGAGTGAAGTCATCCAGAAACCAGGTTAAGGAAGTTTGCTAATCTCGCCATTAAGAAGGTTAGTAAGTGTTGTGCGTGTTTATCGCCGGGACAATGGTGTGGCCAGAAGCGCTCCACTCCGCGAAAAACGAGTCTTGCTGGAAATTTCAATCGGGTGGGAAAACTTCGGGAGAGAGGCGGCCGCTGCTGCTGCTGCTGCTGCTGCTCACTCCGCCGTTTGGTTTTTCCCCGCCAGCTGCCTCCTCCTGCCGCGTCCCGACCACGGCTTTGGCCTCGGCTTGCGACTCGCTTCTACGCCACAGCACATCCGGGTCCATCGTTGTTGTGCCTTGATTGTGGCTAGACGCGAAGCACAGGGTAGAAAGGGCGGTGTTTTGACGTGTCAGCGACGGAAGATGACCTTTTGTGGTGGTTTCTGGGTCTCGTTGAGTGTGTATCGGCTTCAGCACGCCGCCAGCGGAGCAAAAGAAGGGAACACTCGGAGTACGGTTACCGAAGGCTCCGACACAGCGGGTGGTGGGTGGTGGGTGGTGATAGTGGGGGGGGGGGGGAGAGGGGGCTGTGTCGGGCGTGTGCGGCGGCGGTGGCAGGGGCGAGGGGGGCGGCGGGCGGCAGGTGTATGTATGTATGTAGGCATGTGTGCGTGTGTACGTGAGGCTCGTGCACTACACACACACACACACACACACACACACACACACACACACACACACAGGCAGTGGCAGTGTGTGTGTGTGTGTGTGTGTGTGTCTGTGTGTGTGTGTGTGTAATAATAATTTAAAACATGAAGACCCTCCTTATAAATCTACACGCTGTTATAGATAGATTATTGCTATTATTAATTATAGAAGCGTTGGGGGGCAGAGAGAGAGAGAGAGAGAGAGAGAGAGAGAGAGAGAGAGAGAGAGAGAGAGAGAGAGAGGACAACAGGGACTACCTCGGCTGGTCAACTATCAGACTCATGTGCCAGCGTTCGGAGCGTCTCTTAACACATAACAGGACGCTCTGGGCGGCAATCAAAACTTTTTTTATTATTATTCCCCTCAGCCATGTCCCCAGCACGTTAAATATTAGCGAGCCTGGCGGGGAAGCTGGCAGAGGATGGGACTAGGCGGGAGAGGCGGGATGCAGCGGGGATAGGATGATGAGGAAGAGATGGGAAAGAGATTGGATGGAGAGGAAGAGAGGATAGGATGAGGTGAAGAGAGGATGGAAGGGAAAGGGATGGAATGGAGAGAAAAAGCAGATAGGATGAGGAGGAATAGAGATTGGAAAGGGTAGAGGATAGTGGGAATATAGAATGGGAATGGGGTAGATAGGAGAGGGAAAGGAATTGAATGGATAGGAAGAGGGATTAGGCTAAGGATGAAGTGATGATAGAAGGGTGGAAGATAATGGGAGTATAGAAAAGGAATTTGATGGGATAGGAAAGAAGAGGCGGAATAGGATAAGAATGGAATAGGGATAGAAATGGAGACGCTGGATAGAGTTTGGTGGGGTTGGGATGGATAGAGAACTGGAATACGGTAAGGTTGGGATAGGAACGAAGAGATAGGAAGGGAATAGAGCACCTCTCCTCACCTCATCTCACCTCTCCTCACCTCACCTCACCTCACCCTCCCACACTTTCCCAATCCAACCAACCAGGCAGGCAACAGCAGCACCGTCAGCGTGGCATGGTGCAGCCCATTAAGTGTGAGCGGAGGGATCACTCACGCTGGCACGGCACAACACCTTTCATTGGCACCTCACCCGCCCTCAATTTTTCATCCGATGGTGGTCCTGGTGGTCGCCCAGCGAAGCGCCGCTCAGCCCTCTCCCTCCCTCCCTCGCTCAGTGCTCTCCCGCGGCGATATCACGTCCCTGCTGCTGTTCTCCCCCTCCATCTCCTCCTCCTCGCACTCTCCCTCCATCCCCTCAGCCCCACATCCTCCTGTTCCTGCTTCTTGCTCCTCCTCTCCCGCCCTCCTCCTCCTCCTCCTCCACCTCGTTTCATATTCCACCCTGCCGTTCAACCTCCTGCCTCCAGCTCCCCTTGTCCTTGCTATACCACTCTTCCACCCGTCCACTTAGTTATCCACTCTTCCACATCCCCTCCCCAGTTCCCTGTCCACTCACTCATCCACTCCTCACTCCCCATGTCCCCTGCTGCTTCCTATTCCACCCTTCATCCTTCCACAAAGTCATCCACTATTTCACTCCTATGTCCCTGCAACCTCCTTCTCACCCTCCACTTAGTCCTTGATCCACCATTTCTCCTCTCCACCCAGTCCTTCCACCCCGCTAACACCCCGCAGTCATCTTTCCACCCACCCAGTTATGCACCCCCTTCCACTCTCCACATCCCTGCTGGCCTCCCCCTTCTCCATCCACCCAGTCCTCCATCCACCCTTCTCTTCCCGCTCCACTAACACCCCACAATCATCTTTCCACCCACCCAGTTATGCACCCTTCCTTTCCATATCCCTGCTGCAACCCTCCCCTCCCTCCACCCTGTCACCGATCCACCCAGCCCCCTCCACCTCCAGTGTCCCCGCTCTTTCAGTCGCCGGGTGGACGCAGTAAACTCCAGCCGCTCTGTAATCCTGGCCTCACTGTCACCGCCGCGTAAAAATTATAATTTAACGTTTTTCTGCTCTACTTCTGGCGTTCCCTTCCAGCTGAGAGCGCTTGATTGTAGTGAGGCGCGGACACTTGCTCGCCAAACAGCCGCGGGGATGATTGTAAAATGGTGTTGTTAACCTTGCACGGACGGGGCGGGAGAGGGAGTGAAGTGGCGAGGGAGAGGGAGTGGTGCGGCGGACGTGGAGTGGCGTGCGACCGACCTGTTTCATGGGGTGGTGTTAGTCAGCGGCACGTTAGCTTTAATGTGTATTTATTTAGCCGCATTTCTACGGGCTAACCAAGTACGTACGCTGCGTTTGTTATATATCTACCACCTGCCGTTCCCTAGGCCAACCCGCCCCCCCCAAAATTATGTTCGTGGCCATGGTCGCAACTTTCCGGATACGTTTGTCCCAGCCAGTGTTGAAATGTATCAGTTATCAGTCCATTAGTACCGGTGCATGGTGGGTTAGTGGTTGGTTGGTGGTGGCCAGGGAGGGAAAAAAAAGTGCTTGGAAATGATGTGAAAGTTCGGAAAAATGATGTGCTTGTTGAGGGAAAGGTTTGGGAGTTTTATTGTAGAGTTGTTGTGGCGAACGTAAATGGATAGAGACGTATTGATAGATTGATAGATAAAAAAGACAGATGTGAAGGTACGAAAATTTGTGTTTGTTTAGCGGGAAAGGTTGAGAGTTTTGTATTGTTATGGCTTACGTAAACAACATAGTAGAATCATTGATAGATTGATAAAGAGGCAGATAAATGGATAGACAGGAATACTAATGATCAGAGATAACTATTAATCAACACTTTAGAGTATACAAACGCTAGAGTGATAGATAACAATACATATATAGAGGTAGATAGGTAGATAGAAGATAGAAGAATAGACAGATAGGTAGAATAGAAGGAAAGAGAAAAGAAAAGGAAAGGAGCGAAGGGAGATGAAGGAGAGGGAAAATAAGGGAAAGGAATAGGAGAAAAGAGAAGAGAAGGGAAGAGAAGAAGGCAGGTAAAAAGATAGACAGAATAATTAACTTCAAATTACACTTATTATTCAACTCTGTAACTAAAACAAAACCAGGAGTCCAACTGATTCTGATTCCTTATACACCTGAATTTTTTTATGCAATTCGTTATATACTCAACAAACCTGATTCCACGCCTATCGAACCCCTCCCTCCCTCCTACCCCCCACACACACACATATGGAATCCGATCCTTTATATACATTGCCTCACTACCCTTTCCCGCCTCCTCGCCCTCGGTTGTCATACGTAAGTGGTGTTGCGTCTCTTGCCCCTTTGATCTGCAGCCAAGTCGTCGGTGTATTCAAAGCCTTTATAGTGTGACGGTTTGTTTCTTTCTCTCTCTTTCGTGTAGGTTTTGTTTTGTTCCTCGTGCGTGAATATCCTCTTGCGAAATGTCTTGCTCGCTCGCCCTCCGCTCCTCAAATATTGGACAGTTGTGACAATGCATATTTCTCTGTGTTTCTCTCTCTGTTTGTCTCTCTTTGTCGCTCTATGTATCTTTTTATCTTACAGGCTTATATATACGACAGTCAAAGTCACACAGTCTCACACATACGACAGTCTCATATGTACGACAGTCTCACAGTCTCATACATACGACAATCTCATTCTCACAATCAATCTCATATATCCACAGTCTCATATATGCAGCAGTCTCACAGTCTCGTATATACAACAAAACTTTAGTATGGTACATGTCCATCAAAATAAGACCGTTAAATAATGTTCCTTATACTTTTCTTATCATCTGTATTACCAAAACAAAGAATAGGTTGACGAATTGTAACATCGATATATGAAAGAAGGATGAATAGGTCCGTAGAGTATATATGGGTACGCGCATTAGTCATTTGTCAGTGCGTGGTGGTGGAAGGAAGTCAACCAGTCCTTATACGGTCGGAGGGGTGTGTCTGTCTGTCTGTCTGTCTGTTAATTGAAAGGTTCCAGTCTTGGGTTAGTGGGGGTGGAGTTAGTGGGCGTCGAGTTAGTGGGATGGGTTAGATGCTAGTGAGTGAAGCAACGCGACTCCTTGTGTATGCTCCCCGTCAGTTAGTTAGTCATACCGCTACTGCCGCTTCTGTGTATGTGTGTGAGTGTGTGTGTGTGTGTGTGTGTGTGTGTAGTAACGCGCGGATTATCTTCTCAGCCTTGATTTCACTGTGGTACTTGATCTTCTTGTGTGTGTATGATGCAAGTGCTCTCTCTCTCTCTCTCTCTCTCTCTCTCTCTCTCTCTCTCTCTCTCTCTCTCTCTCTCTCTCTCTCTCTCTCTCTCTCTCTCTCTCTCTCTCTCTCTCTCTCTCTCTTCATTGTTTTTTCCTTGTTTTTTTTTATTCAAGGGTTACGGAAGGAAGGGAAAGGAGGGGAAGGGAAGAGAAGGAAGGGGGAAAAGAAGAGAAGGAAGGGAAAAGGATAGGAATGGAATGAAAAGGAAAGGAGGGGAAGTGAAGGAAGGGGAAAAGAAGGGAAGGGAAGAGAAGGAAAGGGTTAGGATGGGAAGGAGAGAGGAAGAGATGGCAAGGTTTAGAAGGGAAGGAAGGGAAAGCAAGGTAAGGGGAGGAAAGGGAAGGGAAGGGAAAGGAAGGGAAGGGAAGGGAAGGGAAGAGAAGAGAAGAGAAGAGAAGAGAAGAGAAGAGAAGAGGAGGAAAGGGAAGGGAAGGGAAGGAGAGGGGGGTCCCTTTTACTCGTTTTGCTTGATTTGAGGGGTTTTATTTTTTCCTTTCTGATTTATTTTGTTTGTTTACTCAGCCCGCAGCCTCGACGCAGCCACGGAGCCGCGCCTGTTATGAATAATTATTGTGTGGGAATTGAATTAAAAGCAGATTAATACGCCTGCCCTTCTCTCTCTCTCTCTCTCTCTCTCTCTCTCTCTCTCTCTCTCTCTCTCTCTCTCTCTCTCACCTGTTACCCATCTATCTATCTTTATCTATCTTTATCTATTTTATCTATCAATCTAACTGAATTTATCTATCTATATGAGTGTGATAGAGAAAGAGAGGCAAACACACACACACACACACACACACACACACACACACACACACACACACACACACACACACACACGGGGCAGCAGAACAAAGGCTCGATCCTTCACCGCTGCACACGCCGGCCGCCGCGCGCGTGTCCAGCCAATAAATGACAGAAAGAGCGAGTGAGTGAGTGAGTGAGCGAGTGAGCGAGTGGGTGGGTGGAGGGGGTCGCGGGACGAGGCTGGCTGGTGGCTGGCTGGCTGGGCGGGCAGAGTAGTAACTTATGTTTGGGAGATGAAAGCTCCCATCCCAACTTTTAATTGGCAACATTGTAATTATGAGCGGAGCAATTTATTTCTAATATGCAGATCACAGTGAATGTTCGGAAATTCTCTATATAATTACTGATGAAATGTGGTGATAGTTCTCCGCCTCGCCTCAGCTATATGTGGCCTCCTCCTCCTCTCCTCTCCCTCTCCTCTCTCCCCCTTTTCCCTCCCTCCCTCCCTCCCTTCCTTCCTTCCCTTGCTATTCCGTCCTTCTCTCTCCCCGGTCACCCCCCACCTCCCTCTTTTCCACCACCCCTTACATGTACACCCACTCCTTCCTCCCCACTCTATCCCTCTCCTCCCCGTGCCATTCCCTCTCTCCCTCTCCCCTCCCATTCGTACTCTTCTATCCTCCTCCTCCTCCCTGTCACCTACCTTCCCACCTCCCTTCCCTCCATTCCCCTCCCTCCTCCCCAACCCCCCACGTGTACATGCTCTCACCTTCCTTCCCTCCCTTGCCTCTCCCTCCCCTCCTCACCCCCGGCCGCCCCCCTTCCACCCCACAAGCACACACCCTCACCGCCCCCTCGTTTATTCATCCCCATCCGCCCGTCACCTCACGTCCTGCAGCCAAAACACACACACACACACACACACACACACACACACACACACACACACACACACACACACACACGGCTTATTATGATGGCCAGCACGTCAGACTACGCTCGCCTCCGCAGCACCACAAGCTTTTTTTTTTTCCATCTCTACCTCTCCTTTTTTTGTCGTTGTTCTGAATGGCTGACAAATGGATGGGAGGTCATTATGAACGTATTGATCCGTGAAGGAGATTTTATCGCTTATGTGTACAGTTAATTCCTTGAACACACGTAGTTTGGCTTCCCTGATTATGGTAATGAGGAAAGGTAGGGAGGTAGAGGAGGGAGGGAGGGAGAGGGAGAGGTAATTGGTAGGCTGATTGGGATATGCATTGAAACTTATTAGGAAGTAGGAGATAGGTACAGTAATTGGCTGATTGCTCTTTTATTTTTAACGTAATGGTGAGGCTCTGCAGTGTATGTGATAGTTGATATGATGGTAAAGGACCGAGATTGTTATAGCTGACATGTAAGGTGAGGTGAGGTTGGGTTTGTACCGTCCACACACACACACACACACACACACACACTACAGTTCATGAGACAAGCTTAGTAGTTATTGCAGTTTCTTCAGTATATAACAGTAGAATCTTTATGTCACGAGAAAAAAAAAGAGTCAGTAACCTATTTATAAGAAATTACTTGATATTTTTATGTATGTCATTGTCGTACTTCTTCTTTTTACTCTGCTTGTCTTTAGTTTATATATTATTTCTGCACTTTTTACTACTGCTTAAAACTACCATTACTACTTAACATACTAGGCAGTGGACGTAACTTCTGCTTCTTCTTCTTCTTCTTCTTCTTCTGCTGACATATATCCCTCTTTATCACTTCCTAGGTCCTCCTCCTCCTCCTCTTGATCCTATCTTCTACTTCCCATCCACACACTTATCTTTCCAATGTGTTAATTATTTCCAATCAATAATAAACTAACCTCACTATTGCGCACACACCATCCCAGTTTAGCCACCCTTAAAGAGCCACGTTTTCTGCGGCCTTCAATGTGCCTCGTTTTCTCCCGCAGGATCCGGAGGGGCACGATAGAGTCTGCTTCAAAAAGGTGGCGGTGGTGGAGGACTTCTTCGACATCATCTACAACCTCCACGTCTGCAAGGATGGCAAGGAGCAGAAGCACATGGGCCAGAAGAGGACTTATAGAGCTGTGAGTAGAGAGTAATATGTGTAATGTTGTGTGTGTGGAGAAGGGAAGTGTTCTGCTGTGTGTTTATGTGTAAGGACTGAGGATGTCGTGTGTAAGGATGGGAACAGAAGCAGTGAGGAGAGTGTTCTGTTGTGTTGTATGTGTGATGGCGAGTGTAATATGTGTTGTGTTGTTTAACGACGGAGGATAGCAAGTGTAGTATGTGTGTTGTGTGTATAGTGGCAAGGAACAGAAGTAGATGGGACAGAACAGAACATACCAAGCTTAGTATAGGGTTATATGTGTGTTGCTTTCCTTTGATATGCTTTGTAAACTAATTCATTTATGTTTGATAGAGCGAGGTCCGTGTGTTAGGAAATTTCACTTGCTTAGGCTATCTTAAGGGTCATTTTAAGAGGGTTTGTAATTTTCAAAGACTTTACACATCAATATTATTTAACTTATCTGTATTTCCTTACATAAATACTGACCTCGACGTAATAACAGCATCTTATTATAATCTTTACGAGGTTTAAATCGTCATAGCAAAACAAAATACAAACCTTGAATTATTTACACAAAGAGAGAGACTTACGTAAGAAAAAAGAGTTGTAAAAATCCCAGCAACTCCCTCATACTTTATTTACTCAACGGACTACACTACTTCCTCGCAGCACATCATCATTGCATATGCTGTTTGTTATCTGGTCAAGCCCTTTTTGTAGCACCGCAGGCTTTTCCTCTTCAAACGATTACTAGTTTCAAGGGGATGAGGAGGGGCAGGGGAGGAACTTTTCATGTTTTCAGTGCCTCAAGGTAGCCAGCGACAGGTGTTGACAGGAGGAGGGGTGGGGTGGGAGAGGGAAGTGTCTATCAGGCGGTGTGATCCGAGAAGGGTATGACTGACTAACTGACTTCTAAATTAACGGAAGACCTTAATGAATGCTCTGTTGCCGAACCATTTACCTGACTGATTGATTTTTTAACTTTCTGACTGATTGGATAACTAACGTAATTTCTGAATGAATGCATACTTTCTTGACTGACTAGTGGACTGACTGACTAACTGGGTAACTGACTGAGTGACTAGCAGACTTTTTAACCGACAAACTGATGAAAAGACTGAGTTTCTGGCTGACTGACGGGCTAATGGACAAGTTTACCAAATTAGTTCATGAATAGTTTAGCGAATGGGCGACTATATGAACGGTAGAGGCACACCATTTATAAGCCAGGCTGCTACACACCACTTTCTGCCGCTGTCGTTCGTCGGCCCACACACAGCTGGCGAGGAGCAACGCCCTGACTTGTGGGGCGTAGCAGCTGTGGGTTAGGTTAGGGGGCAGGAGGGTAGTGAGTGTCCCTCGGTTATGTGTTTCTGACCATGACTGTAGGCTATAGCTGGGTCGCTCTCTCTCATACACACACGGTAGATAGATAGATAGAAAGTTAGAGATTTAGGTAGATAGATCGATATAGTAAGGTAGGTAGGTAGGTGGATAGATAAATAGATAAAGTGAGTTAATGAGTGAGTGAGTGAGACAGACAGAGAGACAGACAAACAGAACAACAAACAAATAAACACATGAACTACGTGAACAAAATGAAGAACACAGTGTTACAAATATATTCTGTTTTAAATGTTTTAGGATCGGAGAGTCTATGAAATCAGTCTGTTTCAATCCACGCGCACGCTGTGTAAAAATTTCAAATAAATGTTTTCAGCATATTTGTTGACTTTATATTCATGGGCGCTTATTTATTTATTCATTTGTATATATTTTGAGTGCCATTTTATATGTAGTAATACTCTCTGTCTGCCTGTCTGTTTGTCTGTCTGTGTGTGTGTCGGTGTTTGTTTGTCTGTCTGTCTGTATGTATGTATGTATGTTTCTGTCTTTATATCTGTCTGCCTCTCTCTCTCTCTCTCTCTCTCTCTCTCTCTCTCTCTCTCTCTCTCTCTCTCTCTCTCTCTCTCTCTCTCTCTCTCTCTCTCTCTCTCTAACTCACGGACACACACACACACACACACACACACATCTCCAGTAACCACCCCCCTGCCTTCCCACAGGTGTCTGAGCGGTACGCCTTTGTGCCGCGGGAGGCCGTCACCAAGTTCTTGGTCCTATGCACGGAGTGTCCCCGGCGCTCTGTGGGCGTGCACGTCAGCCTGGGTGTGCCTCTCGCCGTTGCCAACCTGCCCGTGCCGCCGCCCGCTCTGCCGGTCCCCACCCTGCCGCCGCCGCCGCCGCCACCCCCCATCAGGTACCTGCCCTTTAAAGTAAATTTTCCGTCGCATTACTGGAGGCCGCGGGAACCCTGGCACCGGGGCCGCACGTCGCCTGCACACACCTGCCGCCCGCCAAGCCTGAGCCTCGGCTCGCTGTGTTGTGTCCGCCGCCACTCCAGCAAATTGTTGCCTCCCGGCGTCCTTCAGTTTGCTGGTGTGTCGATGCTGAGTTTTCCGTCGCACGCCATGTGTCATGACGTGGTCTGTCCCTCGCGGGGGTGTTATTAAGACTGTCATAAAAAAAGTTGGAGAGAGAGAGAGAGAGAGAGAGAGAGAGAGAGAGAGAGAGAGAGTAGACACAAGGAACACTAGTAATATTAAATAGATATATCCGTAGTGTACAAACGAGATAAATAGTTTAACATCGCAAAACACACAATGAAAATCAATATAGTATGAATAATACGTAAAAGTGGTATGCGAACGAAGTCAACAAGTGTGACAGACTGACATAAAAAAATACAACTTTGCACACAACAGATGCAGTAGAGTATGCAAACAAACAAACAAAAAAAAGAAACAGAGATATAGTTGTATTTCGAGAGAGAGAGAGAGAGAGAGAGAGAGAGAGAAAGGGGGAGAACTTTTCACTACTCTCTCCTACTCCTTCGCTTCTGTTTACTCCTCCCACCCCCACGCTCCTTTCATCCACCCCTTCCCCCTCATCCACACCCATTTCCCTTCATCCACCCCGTCCCCCTCATCCACTCTCGTCGCTTCTCAACTCCCTTCTTCCCCTCATCCACTTCCGCCCCTCTCATTCACCTCCTCCCCCCACATCCACCCCGCCCCCATCCACTCTCATCCCCTCATCCACCCCCACCCCTCTAATCCACCCACACTCCCCAGCGAAGGTGTCACGGAGAATCATGACCCATCACGTTAAAGTTGCAAGCTCTCTCTCTCTCTCTCTCTCTCTCTCTCTCTCTCTCTCTCTCTCTCTCTCTCTCTCTCTCTCTCCTCTCTCTCCTCCTCCTCCTCCTCCTCTTTTTCGTCTTCCTCCTCTTTATTTTCCTCCGTCGCTGGCTCTCTCCTCTTTTTCTTCCTCTTCGTCTTCCTCCTCCTCCTCCTCCTCCGCGTCCTCCTCCTCCTCCTCCTCCTCCTCCTCCTCCTCCTCCTCCTTTTACCAAATGGATCCTTGCGTCACCAGGCACTTACCTTTCCTTTCCGCCTCTTCCTCTTCCTCTTCATTTTCCTCCTCATTTTCCTCCTCATTTTCCACCTCCTCTTCCTCTTCCTCCTCATTTTCCTCCTCATTTTCCACCTCCTCTTCCTCTTCCTCCTCATTTTACTAATCATTTTCCAACTCCTCTTCCTCTTCCTCCTCATTTTCCTCCTCATTTTCCACCTCCTCTTCCTCTTCCTCCTCATTTTCCTCCTCATTTTCCACCTCCTCTTCCTCTTCCTCCTCATTTTCCTCCTCATTTTCCACCTCCTCTTCCTCTTCCTCCTCATTTTCCTCCTCATTTTCCACCTCCTCTTCCTCTTCCTCCTCATTTTCCTCACTCTCCACCTCTTCTTCCTCTTCCTCCTCATTTCCCACCTCTTCTTCCTCTTCTTCTTTCTCCTTCACATATAGAAATAAGCTCAATATATAAATAAATTCAGAAATTTTAAAAGCGTATAAGCCAGGAAAGAGGATGACTGCCCCTGATAAACAGAAAATATATAGTGCCAGCGTGAACACTAAACAGCCTTATTATCTAACATCTTTACAGTCTTCGGTCAATCACCAGAAGTTTTGAATCATTCCAGAATCATACCACTTAACTTACAAATACCCGAATAACAAATAATATATAGTGGCAGCGTGAACACTAAACAACCTTATTATCTAACATCTTTAAGACAGTCTTCGGTCAATAATCATAAGTTTTGAACCATTCCATAATCATACCACTGAACTTACTAATACTCGAACATATTAAAACGTGGTCACCTTCAACATCACAAAAAGCAAAAGAACATCAGTCAGTCAGGACACTTACCGAACCTAATGACCACGTTACATGGGTGTATGCCGCTAAGGTTAATCTTCGGTCAATACGTGAAGGTTTTGAGCCATTGTTTAATCACATCACCTAAACTTACAGATACTCGAAGAACATAATGCAAACGTGACCACTTTCAACATAACTAAAAGCAAAAGAACATCAATGAATCAGGGGACTATGCTAATCTCAAACAGGTAGGTGTCTCTCTCGCTGAGGTTATGTAACAAAGGGAGGTACGTGTTCGGGTTATGTCATGCGTGGGAAATAAGAAACGGGTTCATAAAAAGTAAACTGAAGAGGAGAAGGAGGAGGAGGAGGAGGAGGAGGAAGAATAGAACACGAGGAGGTTAAACATGAAACGAGTTGAAAGGAAACACGAAGGTGGAGAAATTTTATTAGAGAGAGCAAAGTAAATAGAAATACAGGAGCCTTAGCTACGAGAGAGAGAGAGAGAGAGAGAGAGAGAGAGAGAGAGAGAGAGAGAGAGAGAGAGAGAGAGAGAGAGAGAGAGAGAATTATATAATCGACCACGGACTGTCAGTTATAACGATGAACTTAACTAACTAACTAAGCACAAACACACACACACACACACTTGTTATATTACCCACCGTCTGTAATGACCTGACACGTGACCTTTTTTTATTCTTTATCTTTTTTTTCATTGCTTCGCTTTTTTTCATTCTTTTTCATTTTCTTCTTTTCATGATCGTCTTGCATTTTTTTTTTAATTTTCTTCTCCTTTTTTTTATTTCGTCCCTTCCATTTTATTTTCATCCTTTTCCTTTTCCTTTTTTCATTGGTTCCCTTTTATTCATTTTTCTTGCATTTTCTCTTTTTTTTCCATCGCCTCCTTTTTTTCATTCTTTTTTCTTGTATTTCTCTTACATTCTTTGCTTTTTTATTTCATTGTCTCCCTTTTTTCATTCTTTTTTATCATTCTCTTCATATTCTTCTATTTTTTTATCATCGCTTCATCGCTCATCAGACTACACTAAAAGCTTCCTTCTCTCACCTGAGCAAAGTACCTGAGCTCGTTACGCTGCCTGCCCTGCCGCGAAGACTACCTGACGCGGCCTTGTCACCTCAACGAAGCGGAGACTCACCTGGGAACCGTGAATGTTTAATAGGTACATGACACACACACACACACACACACACACACACACACACACACACACACACACACACACACACACACACACACACTTCCCCAGTCACACCTCGGATATCAATGGACAAGCAAATAAGTTAAAGAAGAATAAATACAAGTGTGTGGACAAGCGTTTCTTTCTGACGTGTAAAAATCTTATTAGTGAGTTCTTTGATGTCTCTCCCTCGAGGCCTGGAGAGAGAGAGAGAGAGAGAGAGAGAGAGAGAGAGAGAGAGAGAGAGAGAGAGAGAGAGAGAACGAGGAGGTTTTAGTCTTTGTAATTATTATGTCATGAATGAAGATTCGCGTTGTAGTATGTGTATTTGTTGACACTTGTTGTTTTAGTGGTAGAGAACACGTGTTTCATTGAAGGTTAAGTCATTCCCCTTTCTGTCTATTTATCTATTTTTCTATTATTTAACTACTCTTCTCTTCCTGTTTTCGTTATATCACTTCTATCGTATTTTAGTGGTTGAGAACACGTGTTTCATTAAAGGTTAAGTTTTTCCTCTCTCTATCTATCTATCTATCTATCTATTCCTCTCTATTACTGAAGTACTCTCCTCTTCCTGTCTTCCTTATATCACTTCTATCGTATTTTAGTGGTTGAGAACTTGAGAACACGTGTTTCATTAAAGGTTAAGTTTTTCCTCTCTATTTATCTATCTATCTATTTCTCTATTATTTAACTACTCTCTTCTTTCTCCCTTCATTATGTCTCTGGTACCATATTTTAATAGTTGAGAACACGCATTCCAATGAAGGTTATATATATTCTTTTTTATCTCACTATCGATTATACTCTTTCTTCCCTTTAATTAACTCCCTCCTTCCTTTCCTTTCCTCATTCCAGTCGTCACCGTGCATGAAGAAGCACCATCGTCACGCATATCTTAATGATTGATGTTTTTCTTCCCATGCTCTCTTTATTATACTTATTTTCTCACTTAATTAATTTCCCGTCTTCCTCTCATCATTTCATTCGCTACCACGAAGAGCCAATATCATCACATATTTCGTATTTACTCATTAAGAACACGTTTTCCATTGAAGCTTAATGTATTTTTCGCTAGCTCTCTATCTAACCTATTTATTCTCTTAATTAATTTCCGGTCTTCTCTCCCCATTCCAGTCGTCACCACGAAGAACCACCCACTACAGAGGACCAACAACAGCCCTGCTACGCCCCGCCCGTGTCCCTACACCACCACCCACACCACCAGTACCTCCACACACGCCAGCACGCCCAGCCACAATCCCCTCACGCCCCTCCGGTACCACACTCCCCCCACCAAACCACGCCACCCCCGCCGTCCCCACACCCTCCCCCGTCGCCGCACTCCCCTCTCACACACCAGCGGGAGTTGCAGAAGTACCACCAACACCTCCAGCTTCAGCAGCATCTTCACGAGACGAAACAGCACCACCAGAAATCCCAGGAGGAGAGAAAGGACGGGGAGGAGGAGGATGTGGACGTGGAGGGATGTGATACCAACAGCAGGAGAGGAGAGGAGGTCGGGGAGCACATAGCGAAGGAGGAAAATGACAATGTGGAGATTAATGTGGATGGGATGGAGGCGGAGGAGAGCAGCGCGGAGTGGATGTACGCGAAGAGGGTGAGCGCCGTCAGCCATGAGGTGGACTACCGGCTCCCCATCACCAGCATCTATCTCAAGCACTGCGCCAGCGCCTTCACCCCCTACAACAACAACTACAACACCTACAACAACAACAACTACTACGGCAACTACAACTACTACAGCCAGTGGAAGGTAAGTTGAGGATTTGGTTTCTTGTACTGTGTTGTTATGAATGGGGTGTTAATAGATAGAGAGATAGAAAGATAGGTAGATTGAGAGAGAGAGAGAGAGAGAGAGAGAGAGAGAGAGAGAGAGAGAGAGAGAGAGTGTATGTGTGTTTCTTGCGTTCCATATATTAAACCCATTCAAGCACTTTCCATCCTGCTCCTTGTGAAACTTTTAATACGCATAGATAGACAAACGTATCAATAACCAGATGTATTAATAGAAAGACGCATAGATAAACACATACAGATAGACAGACGTATAGATAAGCAAGGATATAGATACACATACATATAGACAGACAGTTCAATATACACACACACACAGGTCAAAAGGTTAATCATCAGGTAGTTTTCGCGCCTCCCTCCTTCACGGTCCTCGCCATCGGTATTATCCAAGCGGCGGCGGTGGCGGTGGTGGTAGCGGGGATGGAGGCGACAGCTGGAAAATTATCCCTTCCCCGCCCTCGCCTCCTTCCCCTCCTCCTCCTGCTCCTCCTGCCGCCCGGTGAAAATAAATCATCGGTGGCAGGAACTTGCGAGGACGGGAATGCCATTATAAATTTGCTTTCTTTCCACTCTAGGTACGCCATTGTATTTATTTTTAGTACTGTTGCTGGAGATGGACTTTGAACGCTTACTTACTAGGGACTTCGAACACTTACTAGGATCATAAGAGGAAAGGATGTGGATAGAAGATAATTAAAACCATACGATAATTTGTTTCCTTTCAACTTTAGGTACGTCATTATATATATTTTGGGAACTAGTGTATTGGAATGGACTTAGAACACTCAGGGTCATAAGAGGAAAGGATGTGGATAGAAGATAATTAAAACCATACGATAATTTGTTTCCTTTCAACTTTAGGTACGTCATTATATATATATTTTGGGAACTAGTGTATTGGAATGGACTTAGAACACTCAGGGTCATAAGAGGAAAGGATGTGAATAGAAATAAATTAAAACCATACGATAATTTGTTTCCTTTCAACTTTAGGTACGTCATTATATATATTTTTGGCACCCGGGATGGACTTAGAACACTCAGGGTCATAAGAGAAGAGGATACAATTAGAAAATCATTAGAATCGCAAGGCACTTTGCTCTTAGACACGGAATATCTCGTTCCCAGCGTCATTCGAGAACTGGAATTTCATTATAGATTCTTTTCTTACAACTCTTAGTACTTTTGTCACGTCTGGAATTTCATTTTCTGTGTTTTCTTCAAATATTAATCATCATGCTGCTAAAGATACTGGTGGACTCTTGCATCATCTTTTATGGCTTGCTTATAGACTGCCTGCCTGCCTGCCCTCCCCTCCCACCCCCTCCACCACCACCACCCACCCACCCATTTTCTCGTCCAAGTGTGAGGTCGTTCGAAGAAGCCTAGCTATGGATTTATTGACTCGCCGCAGCACATTCAACATGCACATTCCGATAATTCAAGGATGTGCGGCGAATCGTCCTCTTCCTCCTCTTTATGGGACCCCGCACGCACGCTCACCATCATCATCATCATCGTATTCATCATTTTCCTCATTTATTCACTCAGGCGAGGACGAATGTCAGGTGTTTGGTTGGTAGGTACGAGGTGAAGTACATACGTGTGTTTGTGTAGGGGTTATAGGAGAGGCAAGGTGAAAGGAGGAGGAAAGGGAAGGTAGGGGGAAGATGAGGGTATGGGTGAAAAGGTATAAGGTGGAGGGACTGAGAAAGGAAGGCGTGAGGAATAGGGGAGAAAAGGATGGAGGAGGAGAATAGGAAGGCGGGAAGAATAGAGAGAAAAAGGTGGAAGGAGGAAGAAAGGAAGGCGTGAGGAATAGGGGAGAAAAGGATGGTGGAGGAGAACTGGAAGGCGGAAGGAATAGAAGGAAAAAGGAAGGCAGGAGAAAAGGTGGAAGGAGGAAGAAAGGAAGGCGTGAGGAATAGGGGAGAAGAGGATGGTGGAGGGGAACAGGAAGGCGTGAAGAATAGAGAGGAAAAAGAAGGAAGGGAATACAGTAGAAGGAGGAGATAAAGCCGTAAGGAAGTGGAGAACGAGAAGAAACAAGAAAAAGTGGAAGGAGGAGGAAAGGAAGGAATCGAACGCAAATCTTAGCTTGCATTTTAAGTTTATATTTTTAAGTTGACACTCAGAAACATTAACTTAGAGACAAAAACTTAACTGGAGGTGTGTTGGGAACGAGGCTGGAATACCCTTACCTGTAGTCACGGAATAGGTGTATAGGTTTAGGCCAATTTGTACGCACCATTCTTACCTGGAGAACTGCTAGAAAGTATTAAAAGAAATGTAAAGTCCCGATAAAGTTTGATTCATGTAATATTTCGACTTTTTCAATTTGATACGTTTGCACAATTCCCAGAGTATTTTTTTCACTGATACGAGTTCATATTAACAACGGCGACAGAAGTTATTGTTATTGTTATTTGTGATGGCTTAGGTGTTGGTTGTGAAAATGGTCATGGTTGCTTCAGGAATGGTGCGTACGGATACCCTTCCCAGTCTTGCCTCCCACCTTTCCTTCCCGCTCTCTGTGGCCGTGTCCGTGTTGTCCCTGTCGTCTGGCCGCTCGCTGGTGACCGTTCGTATAGGTTGATATGCTCCTGTATTTCCCAACACTGGTGGAGGTGTATTCAGTGCCGGTCACCCTGCGCCCTCCCTCCACCCCCCACGCTCACCCCTCCCCACACCTCTTAAACCTCACTCCGTTCTCTCTACCTTTTTTTCTTTCCCCCTTCCACCTCCTCCTGCCCTCCCTAACCAAACCCGATTAGATAGTTAGTGTAGGTTGCAACAAACAACCTCTGACCACCAGCAGGGTCTGTGTTTGTTGTTCTCTTGTTCCTTTGTGTACCTCCTTTCCTGCTCCCCTTCGTACCTCACCTTGCCTCCCTTTCATAACTATGCCCCCTAACCAAAAACCCCTCCTCGCTACCTATTTTCTTGCCCCCGTCCACCTCCTCCTGATCTCCCTTCGTACCCTCGCCTCCTTAACCAAACCCATTTCTCTACCTCTATTCCTGCCCACTTGTATCTCCGCCCCCTAACCCATACTTCTCCCTCAGCCTCTTCTCCCCTTCCCCTCACCACCCTTCGTACTTACACCCCTCAAGCCTCACCTCCGGCCCCTCAACCTCCTTCCCGGCACCCTCACCCTCGCTCCCCCACAGCCGCCGTCCCCCTGTGCCTGGTGTGTCTGTCTTGTCCAACTCCCCCGCCAGACTGGGAGATGGGATGCGGTGGGGACACGGGGACACAGGGACACGGGGGCACAGGGACACGGCACCACCTTCCCAGCCTCGGGTGTTGGCTATTTTTACTGGGGTTTGAACGCTGTTGATGAATAAATACCCCCGTTTGCCTTGTGTTGAGAGAGAGAGAGAGAGAGAGAGAGAGAGAGAGAGAGAGAGAGAGAGAGAGAGAGAGAGAGAGAGAGAGAGAGAGGTGAGCGATGGAGTAAAAATTTAATAGTCTTTTTTTATTCTGCCCCGGTTTTAGTTATTGCAATACACAGGTGGGGTGTTGCAGAGTATTGTGTAATGTCAACGTACGTGAGAGTTTTGCCGTAAAGTTGCGTCAGGCGTGTTCTCCAGCCATACGCTTTTTTTATTAATTTTCTTGCAGGGAATATTAAATTTGGTAGGAAAGACCTCTCCCCTCCGCCCTCTTCCTCCACCGCCCCCCTTTCCCAAGAGTTGGTTGCTAAGATGCTCTTCGGAATTTACTCCCCCTGTTTTTTGGTTGATTTTACTCATTTTTACGTCAACCTGTGATTTTTAGGCTCGCTTTGCTTTAGTACTCAATGCGCCTCGTGTGTATCCGCCACAGTAACGTTAAGAGGAGCACCTGAGAAGGATTTTTGGCCAGGTAAAAAACAGACCGACGGCAACTGCGTTCTGGCGCTACACGGGACTTCAGCTTACCAGGCCAGCCAGCATTGGCGGCTCAGTGTGGCTGGGAGCGCGCAGGAGTGTGGGTGTGCACACTGTGACGCGCGTCTGTCATTACTTATCAAGCTCCGTTCGTGGCTTCTTGCAGTGGAATCAAGCGTGGAGTGAGAATGAGTGAACGCAAGACTCGGAAGGCAAGATAAAACCCTTCTCTTGATGTGCTCCGGGGACAGCCAAGGGAGCGGAGGCCCTCAGAATGATATATAATCGAGTACTACATAGATATTCCAACGATTCCACTTGAGTGCAACGAATGGCGCACAAACGAAAACCCTCCAGCGTTGTGAAGGTGAGGCTCTCGACCCCCCCAAGGCCGCGTGCAGGTGCTGGGCGGCGTGGAGGCTGGGGCTGGCCTCGGCTCTACCATATGCCCCTTCAGATCAATATTGATGTACCGCCCTCCTGTAATTAGCCCTCCAGCCCTCCCATAAAAAAGGACTCACTCAAAACGGGCGTACATACTCACACACACATACACACGCACACACTCGTAGTAGCAGTAGTAGCAGTAGTAGTACATCCCAGCGTGTTTCAGAAGCATGTGTACTCAAGTCTGTTTTATTGTTGTGTGAATGTGTATCTTTCTTTTTTTTTCGAAGGGGAGGAGTGGAGAGGTGGGTTTTTTTTAGTTCTGGTGTTTTTATCGTCGTTTTTTTACCTTCTTGTTGTTGGTTCTTTTTGTGCCGCTCCATAAATTTTCTTTTCTCTACTTTTTTGTGTTTTTATTTGTACTTTTTAGCTTGTTCTCTATTTTTTATGTTTGTTATTTTTTACACCTTTTGTTTCCCCTTTTTTTAGTGTAGTAGTTGGTAAAAATAAATAATTTCCCTTGTGCATATATTTTTTTTTTGGGGGGGCGAGGGAGGAGGCATCAAATTTGACTCACCTGGGAAAATAATAAGGATCACCATTACAACAACCACCACTATCATCATCATCACCATCAGCATCACCGCCACCATCCCCATCATCACCACCACCATACCTGCCACCACCGCCATCATCACCACCACCATACCTGCCACCACCGCCGCGCCGCCGATCTTGCCGCACCTGCCGCCGCCAGACCACCTAACGCGCGCGCACACACCCACACACACCATACTTTTCTCCGTACACACAATCTATTTAATTAAACTTCTAGTACCCAATAATATAAAGTCTTCTCGCTGACATCAAAAGAACTCCCATACACAATACAACCCCCCCCCTCACCCCCTCCCTATACCCCCCACACAACCCCCCTTCCCCATCAACCCCCACACAACCCCCCTCCCTTCCCTGCATACAGCATCCTTACACTTCCAATGTTATATTAACCAACAAAACATAGACTCTAAGAGCTCTACAACACTCCGCGGATTTTCTCGTCAGCGTCAAAAGTATACCCCGACGGAACAGAGTATATGCAACGCCGTCTCTTTAACACCCCCCCGCATCGGAGAACCTCAACCTAACTCTGTACTGCCGCGAAAACTGATCCTGTACCTTTGTGAAGTGTCAAAGCCGTTGTGCCTGGTGCGACGTGGAGGCAGCTGTCGAGGGTTTTCTAGGGCTGGTTATCTTACGTCTTTCGTGTTGCGTGGAAGGAAGGTTAAGGAAATGTTTTACAGGAGGTCGGTTCTGGTTCTTCTCCGCATCGTACAAGAGCTGTGGATGGCGGTAGTGATGCCTGGAAGGTAGGAAAGTTGATCGGTGGTTCTAAGCTCAACGTCCCTTTTTTTTTTTACATCGTTCGGGGTGCGTTGAGGAAAGTCGAGGAAAGGTTCTGAAGGAGGTCGGTTCTGCTTTGTGTCCGCATCGTATCAGAACTGCGGATGGTGACGGTTAGGGGCGCATGCAGTTAGGTGGTCGAGGAAAGGTTCTGAAGGAGGTCGGTTCTAGTTCTTTTCCGCATCGTATTAAAACCGCGGGAGGTGATGGTTGGAGGCGTCTGCAGTTAGTTGGTCGGTGGGTTTTGGCTCAACGTAATGGCTGGCAGAGCGCTTCCCTCGCACCGGGCCTTCACCTCGGCACCGCTTTCGCCGCCTAATCCTCCATGATACGCGCCGCTTCGTACGAAAAGCAGCATCGCGGGGTTGATCGGAGAGGAGAACTTTTAAGAACCGGTCCTGTCTTTCCATAACTTGGGTAACAATGGACCCAGATAGCTATTCCCGCGGCGTTAGTGCGGGTGTAACTTGCTCCCCGACCCCCGCCGCTCACCGCCCACCCGCCCGCACACACACACACATATACACGCAGCGGTAGCCCACCTCAGCGCGCCATGCAGCCCGCCCATCCAAGCAAGTCTAGTGGGCGTAACTCCTCCACGCCCACTCCCTGCCTAGCGTCTCAAAGCCTGTGTGACGGAAATGATAGTAGCTACACACACACACACACACACACACATTCGCATTGTCCAAGGGGGTGTTTTTTTTCATTAGATGCGCGTGGTAAATGTGTGTTTGTCACTATGTTTGTTTGTTTGTGTGTGTGTGTGTGTGTGTGTGTGTGTGTGTGTGTGTGTGTGTGTGTGTGTTTGCTTTCTTAATGCACATAATGTCTGATAGGCCTTAAAACACCGCCACCTGCGTCATCACACTTATCTTTTTCTCTTTTATTTTGTTTCGTGTTGTTTTTCTCTTCTTTCCGTGTAATTTTCTGTTTTATCTTCCTGTTTTTTTTCTCTCCACCTTTTTCTTTTTCATTATTTTCTTCTTCTCTCGTTAGCCTTCCTTTACCTTGCTCGTCCTTGTTCCTCTCCTTTGTTCTTTTATTTCTCATTATTTTTCTCTTATCATCTAATTTTGCTTTTTCTTATTCTTCTTTCTGCCTCTTTCTTTTATTTCTTCTTTATTCCTTTTCCTGTATAACCCTGTATGACCTTTTTATCCTTATCTACCTCCTACTCTTTCCTCTATCTCTTTCTTTTATTCCTTCTTTGCCTCTTCCTGTTTAATCACCTTTCCTTACCTTTCTCTACCTAATACCCCTTCCTCTGTCTCTTTCTTTTATTTCTGATTTTCTTCCTCCTGTTTAACCACCTTTCTTTACCATTCTCCACCTCCTACCGCTTCTACCCCGTCTTGGAGGCTGCCAGCAGGATTGTGTGTGGCTCGCGTGTGCCTAATGACACGGTTAAAGTCGGGCTTTGATCAGGCATTACCTTGCGTGAGGATAATTGCATGCGGCGGCGGTGGTAGCGGCGGCGGGCGGCGGGGTGGTGGCGTGGCGAGGCGGCGCGGTGCAGGTGTGCTGGGGCGAAGCATCCTCGTAACCTCCCCGCCGCGACCCTCCCGCATCCAGCAAGGAAGGCCGTTGTTGCTCCCCTTGGCCGTCATCCAAGAGGACCCACGCCGGGATACCAGCTCTGCCGCCCTTGCACTTTTGTTTATGCGTGTCACTGCGTGTTAGATAAGCTGTCCGCTAGCCTCTAGACCCCACCAGACGCGTAACAAGAGGTAGAGTCGAAGAAATAGACGCAAGGAGTAAACAGATACAGACTTACAATCTTTGCCGCTCTGCGCTTTTGTTTATGTGTGTCAATGCGTGTTAGATAAGTTGTTCTGAGCCTAGAAACTCCACCATGACGCAGAGCAAAGGTAGTGTAAGGAACAGAGGCATCGACTTCAGAGTTCTCAGCAGAAAACACAAAAAAAGGAAAATTGAAGTAAACAGGATAGAGTTAAACATACTGACTGACATTCCGCGGGGTTTATCAACAGCCTTTGAACCCGGAAACAGCGCCGGGAAGCAAGAACATTGGTGTAACTTTAGGAGTCAACGAAAGAAAATAATTTAGAGTATTTGTAAGGTGTCCTTGAAGACGTAAACACAAACGGGAAGCAAAAAGAAGTATACATCGTTAGGAGTAGCTTGAAGTTAGGATTGTAGAGCGTGGTCAAGTAGTCTCTCGAGCCGTAGACAGCGGTAGGAAGCAAGAAAAATGATAGAATTGCAGTAGATGGAGGTAATTCTAGGGAACAGACTGACTGCGATTCCACGGAGGTCAGATATCTCCCGCACCACGTCTGTATGTATGTTCTATCGCTAAAAAGGATAGATGTTCGTGGGTTACATGTATTGGGGAGAAGGAGGAGGAGAACTAGGGAAAGGGAAGGATATATTCGGACGGAAGGCAGAGGGGTGAAGAAACTAGATGAACAGGTGAAACAAAGATGAAAGGTAAATCTTCGCGTGGGTCTTTTTTTTTTTTCTCTCTCCCCTACATTCTGGTGTCCCTCCTTTCCTCTTTTCTCCCTCCTCCCCTTCCTCCCTCCCTCTCTCTCCTTCCCAAACTCGGAGAAGGGGAGAGGAAAGTTGCCAAGAAGAGAGAGAGAGAGAGAGAGAGAGAGAGAGAGAGAGAGAGAGAGAGAGAGAAGGGGAGGCGAGGAAAAATTTAGGACGAAAGGGTGGAAAGGTATCGGGGGCAGGCGAACACACACACACACACACACACACACACACACACACACACACACACACACACACACACACACACACACACACACACACACACACACACACACACACACACACACACACACACACACACACACACACACACACACACACGCGCGATAATAAAAGGAAAGAAAAATGAGTATAAATTATTTTACCGCGAACCTCCCAAACAATTTTTTTTATATATATAATCAGACCAAATTTAAATATTATATCGATGTTTGTTTTGTTTGTCTGTTTGTTGCTAAAGAGAAGAAGAACACTCACCTTTCGTTCCTGACATTTTCTTTTTACTCATATTATTTGCCGTTCTTGGATACTAATATATATAACCTTTCTTTTTCATTGCCCTCTTAAAGAACAACAAAAGAGTATATGGTGATCGTCTTCTGTTTCTTTTTGTGTTTTGTTTTGTATGTTTTTTTTCTTCTGTGCGTTGCAAGTTCCCTGTCTAGTTTCTTATTTGATTCCTTATCGACATGAACGGAAGGGAAATTCAATATACATCTCTCATATTTATTTCCTTTCCCTCTTAAATAGCAACAAAAAGATTATGAAGGTTCTCTAGTGTTGCTGTTGTTTTTGTTGTTATTGTTGTTGTTGTTGTTGTTGATGTGCGTTGGGAATACCGTATAATATTAACAATGAACAGAAGGGAAATCATAACTACATCTCTGATTTTACTTTTCATTCATTCGTTTTCATTTTCATTTTCATTCATTTCAGTAACAACGAAAGAAAAATAATGATTCCGCTATATTTTTGTTGTTGCTTTTTACTATTATTTATGAGTATCGGCAAATATTAACATCAACAAAAGCAATATTCAGCGCCTCTGTTTATATCCCTCATTTCCATATTAAAAAGCAAAAACACCAGAAGCTACTCGTAGGATACTTTTAGGTTGGCAGAGAATTGTTTTGCGCGTCAGGTAAATCGACGAAAATTGGCACAAACTCCAAGGAAACGCGCCGTCTCTCTAAGCGTATTGAGCCTCCGAGATGATTTGTTGCTGCTGGAACCGGTTCACGGAGACGCCTCATCCCCGACCCGGATCAAACACCAAATTCGCGAGACCAGGATGTCGTTATGGCAAGGTCAGCCGGTCGCCACCCATGCGAGGCTCGCGGGCTGCCTGACGAGTGTTGTGTTGCCGGCCGTTGCCTCCTCCTCTCGTAATACATACAGTGTTCTCGTTTGTTCTCATTAGGGTGGTAGCCAGAGCGGTAGTCATATATATTTACAAAGGTCTGAGACTAAGGGGCGTCTTGGAGGTGTTCCTACGTCAGGCACAGGCTAGGATATGAACCAGCTTGTAATACAGTGTTTTCGTACCTTCCCATGAGTACATGAAGGGGCGATGGTAGTGGAGATTGTAGTCACATCAATTCACAAAGGTCTAGTCCGTTTACGAGCTTGTAGTGGGGCTGAGGGATGTCTTAGGGGTATTCCTAGGGCAGGCACAGAGTAGGATACTGACGGGCTACCTTTTTTGTGTGTATTTATGCTTCCTGGGGCGCTAGTCATCTCTTGGCGCTAGCATTCTCAACACCCGAAGCTCCGGTCCATGTACGATCTAGTAACAGCGTTGTGGTGGGTCGTGGGGCGTAGCCAGGGCAGGCACGGGTTAGGATACTGACCAGCAACGTTTTTTGTCTGTTTATGCCTCCAGCTGGTACAAGAAGATGGGACAATACTCGTTTCTACACTATATCTCTTAATGCAGCTCCGGTCCATGTACGATCTAGTAACAGGGTTGTGGTGGGTCGTGGGGCGTAGCTAAGGCAGGCACGGGCTAGGATACTGACCGGCTACGTTTTTTGTGTGTGTTTATGCCTTTCCTCGGAGAAGTAATGACAGTGCGGATGCTATAACTCACTTCCCTGCTGGAGTAAGCGGAACCTCTCGCCCTCCAATCTCCTCGCGTCCCTTGCCTTTGCGTGCTGGAGCCGAAAATAGAGCGGAACGTTTTCATTTTTTTGTTTTGTTTTTATGAGTTTTGTTATTCAATGTGTAATTACTCGTGCATGTTTCGCCGGGCCATTTAGAGCCCCCGAGAATGGCAGGTCCAGAGCCTTATCGTAAACTGTACAGGCTGATAACATGGTTTTTATTTTTTGCATCTGCAGTTTTTGTCTTTTTTATGTATGTGTATCTTTCATTTATTTGGGAGCCTGCGTATTATTATCATGATTGTTTTTATGTTTATGCCTGTTGGGTGACATGTGATCTCTTTCATCTTCCTTATAAAATGTACAGGCAGGTAGATGTAGCTTTAATTGTTTTGTATATGTGTTTGTGGGTTTCTTTGGTTAACTATCATCCCTTTCATCCTTCTCTTGAGCTGGTAATGTAAGGGGGGGGGGGGGAGATCGTATGTGTGTGTATGTATGTATGTCTGTTGGGTGACCTCTTATCCCTTTCACCCTTTTCTTAGACTATACAACCTGGTAATGGAGGTATAACTATTTCTTGAGTGTGTGCCTGAGCCTCTTTAGTGACTTCATATCCCTTTCATTATCTTTAAGACTGTACAAGCTGGCAATGGAGGTTTTTAATTACCTTATACGTGTTTGTGTGTATCTTTCGTAACTCATATCTCTTTCCTTTCCCTAGACTACAATCTGGTAATAGGTTTGATTTGTTTTGCAATGCGTGTTTGTGTGTATCCTTGGTAACCCTTCATCTCTCTCTCCCCAGGACGGGCCGGTGATGGCGGAGTCAGACGGCAGCGAAGACGAGCTGAAGACCGGTGAGTACAGTGAACGTGTCCGGGCGACGCCACCCCTTCTGTAATGTTGGCCCGATATGACGTGCTGCACCCTACTACCACTTCCTAGCTCTCTCTCTCTCTCTCTCTCTCTCTCTCTCTCTCTCTCTCTCTCTCTCTCTCTCTCTCTCTCTCTCCTCTCCTCTCCTCTCCTCTCTTCTGTCTTTCTCTCTCTCCCCTTTGCTGGTCTTGGCGCTCCTCCCGATCACCCTTCTTCCCCCCCTTCCCTTCCTTCCCTCCCTCAGTGCCTCACCATATAAAGGCTTTTGATGTCTGTTACGTCTGCCGCCTCTAGCTGTTCCGTTGGCCTGGGCGGTTTTTGCTGCAGTTTCCAGCCTGGCGCCGTTTCCTCCTCCTCCTCCTCCTCTGTACATGTTATTCCTTCGCTCGCTTGGGGGACTGAACAGGAAGCAGCACACTGTAATATATTGCCTCTACTTACACTGCACTGGCGAGGGAGGTAATCGAAGTCTAGGATTTTTTTCAATCTTGATGTTTATGGTAATGTCTGAAGGGTATGTAATGCGATAGGGTTGTTTACTTGTGGACTATTTGATATTATAGTATTTTTTTGTTCTTTCTACGCAGTGGGGTTTGGCAGTGGGGTCTGGAGGGTGTGAAAGAAAGGCGATGGTGGGTTGTTTGCGTTGACATGGACAAGGAGGGAAGGAATCCATGAATTCAATATAGTTTTCCATTTTTCTTTTGCAAGTCGATAAGGTTGTGGCGGTGTTGTCTTAAGGATTGAAAAGCGATGATAAGGTGAAGGGTACCATGACTATAAGTTAATATCATAGATGTGTCCTCTTTTCAACTCGAGGTTTTGGTAATGTCTGAAACACGTGAAGTGCAAGGATGTAATCGACTCCTAAAGTTTTCGGCGTGGGCGTGGCGGGCTTGGCGAGCGGGGTGCGGGAGGTGCTAGGCGAGGCCGTAAACATTCTCCCGTGAAGACAAACTGCAGAAAACTAAGACCATTTTGAGGCCAGTGCAAGAGCGGACGAGGACTCCAGACCATTCAGCTGTTGACGTGAAAGGCAGGACAGGGCAGGGCAGGGCAGGGCAGAGCAGGGTAAGGAAGGGCAAGGCAAGGAAGGCCAGAGCGAGCAGAGTAGGTCAGGGCATGGAAGGGCAGGAAAGGGAAGGGTCGTCAGTCCAGCCTAGAGGACGTAGAGCATGGGACCAACCACATTACTCGTTATCATAGTCTACGGTTCTGTCATCCCCCTATCAACATCACACACATCACACAGCACAAGACACATATCCCTCACAAGGTTGCTCTCCATCTCCAGCATCAATATTAAAGACTCATAATGTATCTTGACTTAGCGCTGAGGATTAGGACTAAGAGCTGATTAACGATGAGTGGCAGTGTAGTGTGTGTAACTAATCTGCTGCGGGGGAAGGGATGGCATGGAGGCCTGGCCGAGTGTGGGGGAAGAAAGTTAGACGTCCCTGGCTCTCTACTTGTGTCTGAGAGAGAGGAGAGTGATTCGAAGCCTGGCTGGGGGAGAGTGTAATGGGAAGCCTGGCTGGGAGAAAAAAGTGTAATGAGGAGCCTGGCTGGGAAAGAAGAGTGTGTTTATGAGCCTGACTATGATTAGAGTGTGATGAGGAGCCTGGCTGGGAAAGAAGAGTGTGTTTATGAGCCTGACTGTATGATTAGAGTGTGATGAGGAGCCTGGCTGGGAAAGTAGAGTGTAATGAGGAGACTGGATATGAATGTGGCTATCCGAGAAACGTGTTATAGAGGCTTGACTGAGGAGAGAGGAAGCTGTATATGTGGGAATAGTGTAATGTGAGCTTGACAACGAGAGAAGACCGACGTAAGAGGAAGGAAAAAAATGTGTAATGAGAAGACAGCTGTAAATGTGAAAGTAGCTATCCGAGAAACGTGTCATAGAGGCTTGACTGTGAAGAGAGGAAGCTGTGAGTGAGGGATAATGTAACGTGAGCTTGACAGTGAGAGAAGAGCGTCGTGAGTGGAAGGAAAAATATGTGTAATGAGAAAACTAGGTAAATGTTAATGTGGCTATGGGAGAAAGGAGAAACGTGTCATAGAGGCTTGACTGTGAAGAGAGGAAGCTGTGAGTGAGGGATAATGTAACGTGAGCTTGACAGTGAGAGAAGAGCGTCGTGAGTGGAAGGAAAAATATGTGTAATGAGAAAACTAGGTAAATGTGATTGTGGCTATGGGAGAAAGGAGGAACAGGTTATAGAGGCGTGACTGTGAAGAGGGGAAGCTGTGAGTGAGGGAATAATGTAATGTGAGAAAACCGTCGTGGGAGGAAGGAGGAAAAATAATTGACCCAAAAAACAAAGAGAACACCAAAAAAAAAGGGAAAATAAAACACAAATTCACGCCAAAGAAACGACAACAGCCGCGCCAGCCGGAGAGCAAGAGAGTACTACCACGCTGAGCTACACGCGCGTGGGGGGAAAAATTATTAAAACAAACACACAAACACAAACAAACACACACACACACACACACACACACACACACAGGCGGGCGACCTCATGAAGTTGTCGGCGGTGCGTTGTGGTGTGTGTGTGTGTGTGTGTGTGTGTGTGTGTGTGTGTGTGTGTGTGTGTGTTTCTTGCAGCTGTAGACTCGACGTGTGTGTGTGTGTGTGTGTGTGTGTGTGTGTGTGTGTGTGTGTGTGTGTGTGTGTGTGTGTGTACTAGAATGAAACTCGCTCACGTCTTGTCTCTTCTCCATTTCTTCTTTTATTTTCTTTCTTTATTCTTTTCACTTAACCATTTTCTATCCACATAACACTAAGGAAAAGAAATACAGTTAAATATCCTACCCTTCCATCCTTACCTTTTACTCTGACAGGTAAACAAAAGGCCGCAGAGTATCAGGTAACACTTTCAAATTGTCTAAGTATGTCCCGGGATTCGAACTCGAGGTCTACTGTTTGTGTGAGAGGAGAAAGCGTATCACTAGACAGTATACCACCACCAAGGACATGTGTAGGGGGGAAGATAGATAGATGGATAGATAGATAGATAGAGGGAGAGAGATAGAGTGTGTGTGTTTATTTCGATTTTTTTGTGGAGAGGTGAGTAAATAGGAGGTTTGAAAATAAAATAAAAAGAAAGAAAAGTTGAAAGTAATGCTGTGAGAGAGAGGTGTGAAAAGAGGGGAGGAAAGGGGAGGGGGAGAGATGTTGAGGGAGGGAGGGAGGGTGTGAAGGGGGGTGAGGGGGTGTTATATGGGAGGGCAACAGAGGCGTCACTCAAAATGGTCGGTCGTATGATGGTGAAAAAAAACAAAAAGCAATTCATGGCGTTATATTGTTCGGGTTTTTCATTAATCGTTCTATTATGTGACGTGCTGTATGTGTGTGTGTGTGTGTGTGTGTGTGTGTGTGTGTGTGTGTGTGTGTGACTGACGGCTTCATATCACCACGACTGTTTATTGTTTTCCATTTCATCATCATCATCATTATTCTCTCTCTCTCTCTCTCTCTCTCTCTCTCTCTCTCTCTCTCTCTCTCTCTCTCTCTCTCTCTCTCTCTCTCTCTCTCTCTCTCTCTCTCTCTCTCTCTCTCTCTCTCTCTCGCTCTCTCTCTCTCTCACACACACACACACACACACACCAGCTGCCGCCATGTCTTCCCTTCCTCCCCTGCTCCCCTTCACCTATACCCTTCCTTCCTGCTGGTTATTTTCAGTCCCAGTTCTCCCTTCCGCCAATAGCCAGCTCCCTGCGACGCCCTCTCCCTCTCCCTCCAGCTTCCCCTCCTCTATTACCTCTCCCTTTCCTCCTTCCCGCGCCGCCCGTCATCATTCCCCCTATCAGCGTTTGTCTCCCTCTCTCGCCTTCCTCCTGTTCCCCTTTCTTCTCCCCCTTCTCTCGTTCTCCCCCATTACTGACTCAACGGGTCTTCTCTCCCTCCTCACACTCCCCTTCCGTCTCCATCATCTTCCCTCCTCCTCCTCCCTCTCCCCCCTCCTCCTCCTCACAGCCTGCCGCACAAGTAATACCAGGCTCACTCTCCCTTCTCTTCCGACCCCTTCGCCCCCCTTTCTCTCCCCTACGACGCCTCTGACCTCATGATCGATATTAAGAGCCGTCCTGACCTCCACGTGAGCCGGACAAGCGACTAGGCTTCTCCTCTACCTGCTTTCTCTCTCCCTCTTGTCCCATCTCCTCCTCCGCCTCCTCCTCTTCGGCGTTCTTTCAGCCTCGTCTTCACTCGCCTGCCGCCGATGTCCAGAGCGGTAAAAAAGGGCTTCAGGGTCTCTTCATGAACCGACTTCCGCGAGAGAGGTTTTGAGCATAAGGGAGAGAAGAGGGTATGGTGTCCTTCGTTCTCCTTAACTTCTCGATGTTTTCCAGTCTCGTCTTCACTTGCTTACCGCCGATGCCCAGAGCGGTAAAAAAAAGGGCTTCAGAGCCTCTTCATCCACTGACTTTCGTGAGAGGGACTTCGAATGTAAGGCAGAAGAGAGGGTGTAGTGTTGTGTCCTTCGCTCTCTTAGTTATCTCTTTTCCCTTGATGACACAACGCTTTAGATGCCACCGAGGATGTTTTCTTGTGTGGCTTTGAGATTTTTATGCTGAGGTGAGGAAGGAAGAAGGTCGTGTGTGTTACCATATCGGCAGTTCTCAGTGATACAAAAGGAGGTCTGTTTTACGATGGGAATGTTTGCTTGAGTGGCTTTTGGTGTTTTGCGTCTGTGTAGGGAAGAAAGGAAGAGAGAAGGATATCAGGTAGAGAAGAGTAAGTGTGGGAGAGTCCTTAGCGAGTCTCTGTTAACATCGAAGTCGGAGGAGGTAAGGTAGAGAAGAACCAGCGTGGGGGAGTTCGTAGCGATATTCTGTTGACATCGAAGTCCAGAGTCGAAGTCCAATATGCAGGTCGTGACTCTTTGCTTCTACCTGCGTGTTACCTGTGTGTTTGTGTGTGTGTGTGTGTGTGTGTGTGTGTGTGTTTGTGAGTGTGTGTGTGTGTGTTGCCGGGTGCACATCAGCGGAGTGTGTCAGCAGCAACGTCATCACAAGAGAGAGAGAGAGAGAGAGAGAGAGAGAGAGAGAGAGAGAGAGAGAGAGAGAGAGAGAGAGAGAGAGAGAGAGAGAGTCAGGGAAGGTAAAGCAGGAACTGAGTGTGTGTGTGTGTGTGTGTGTGTGTGTGTGTGTGTGTGTGGACGCGCTGAAATACTGTAATGTTCGTGGAGCGGCAGTGAGTGCTGAGTAAAGAGGAGACGGCTGTGTCGATAGAGAGAGAGAGAGAGAGAGAGAGAGAGAGAGAGAGAGAGAGAGAGAGAGAGAGAGAGAGAGAGAGAGAGAGAGAGAGAGAGAGAGAGATTGGGGGGGGGGGCGGAGGAGGAGGAGGTTATAGTAACATTAAAAGGGGGAGAAAAAAAGCTCCACAGAGAGAGAGAGAGAGAGAGAGAGAGAGAGAGAGAGAGAGAGAGAGATATCTGTAGTAGGTAAAGCCTCAGTACTAGCAGACAAGTTGAGGGCCTCGTGCAAAGCCGTCCACCTCGAGTCATTAGGTTCCCTCTCACTGTTTTTTTGTGTGTGGTTCTTCCCTTTCATGACCAATGCATCTTTTATGAGGGGGAAGAATAATATACCTTTGTTGCTTTGGGTAGAATGATCTAGCTCTGTGGTTGTTGTTGTTTTTTATGACTGTGTGCATTGTATATTATTGTGACCGTAGTCCAACCAAATTGTCGAGTCCGTTTGGCCGGAGGCTCCCACGGGTCCATTTCTCCCCTCTGCTCTGCCACACAGTCCCAACACCTTTTTTTTCCTATCAAATGTTACCTTTACCTTACATATGAGAGGGAGAGATAGGTGTTGGGACTGTGTGGCAGAGCAGAGGGGAGAAATGGGCCCACGGGAGCCTCCGCCCAAACGGACTCGACAGTTTGGTTGGACTATAGTTCTGTTGTTGTTTTTGTTATTATTTGCTTTATGTATTATTATGTATTATGAAACTGAGATTTATGAAAGGGCATCAAGGTAAAATAAAGTCACCTCGATGAGCCGACACGGAAATAAAAAGAATAAAAGTGACTAAAATAAAGAGAAGCATAAAACAGGGGGAACAACAACAACAACAACAACAACAACAACAACAACAACAACAACAACAACAACAACAACAACAACATCAACAACAACAATAGCGAAGAGTGATGAGTGATGTAACTCCGTTTTTTATCGAGGAGAATAAAATGTTAACTTTACTAACTCGCTTCAGGGGAGGAATTCATTGCTTTATTGCTCACCATTTATGTGAACTTTAACGTGAAGAGACTTCTGCTCCATGAACGTGAAAAGGAAAACACTCAGGAGAACCCGATCACTCTCCTCTTCGGCATTTGGAAATCGTTGAGGCGAGTGGCGGAACCGTCTTAGAATATTAACGAGAAACACATCAATGAATCTATCTTTCCCAGCCCTCTCTTCCCTTTCTTGCATTTTTGAGGGGTCTATAGGAAGCAGTTTGGTAGTTCAGCGTATTAGGGAACTTGACAGTCTTAGAATACGTCTTAGAATACTAACCAGACCCACATGAACGAATCTATCTTTCCTGCCCCACTTTTCCCCTTCTAGCGTTTTGGAGGTTTCTATAGGAAGCAGTTTGGTTGTTTAGCGTATTAGGGAACTTTACAGTCTTAGAATATGTCTTAGAATACCAACGTAAAACACATCAACGAATCTATCTTTCGTGGCCCAACCTTTCCTTTCATGCGTTTTTAAAGGCCTATAGGAAGCAGTTTGAATATTTAACGTATTAGGAAACTTTACAGCGTTATTGAATACGCTAAAGAAGAACGCTGCTTGTATAATGTAGAGGGAATGGTATATACGTTGTTAGAATGTGTTATGGAAACTTTCGAACACAAGCTCCACGACTACGACACAACTTGGGTATTCATCGTACGCTTATGAGAACCCGATTGATCTCCTCTTCGGACTTTGGAAATTGTTGAGGCGGAAGCGTCTGAGAAGAATACCGACTAGAAACACATCAGGTATCTATCTTTCCTGGCTCTACTTTTCCGGCTTGGTTATTCAACGTACAAGAAAACTTACAAAAACTCATGAGAACCCGACTGACCTCCTTTCTGGACTTTGGTAATAGTTGAAGTTAGAGGCTGAAGAGTCTGAGAATACCGACTTTTAGAAACACATCAACGTATCTATCTTTCCTGGCCTAACCTTCCCGGCTTATTAACGTCATGAGAACCCGACTAACCTCCTTTCCAGCCTTTGTAAATAGTTGAAGTAAGAGATGGAAGCGTCTGAGAAGATTACCAAGTCGAAACACATCAACGAATCTATCTTTCCTGGCGCAACCTTCCCAGCTACAAGGAACCTTATTAACCCTCATGAGAACTCGATCAGTCTCATTTTCGGCCTTTGGAAATAAGTAGTAAAATTGAGAGGCGAAAGCGTCTGAGAATACCGAGTCAAAACACATCAACGTATCTATGTCTCCTGGCCCACCCTTCCCTGCAGCCTCGCCCTCCTCCAAACCCGTCTTCGTCGAACCGAGTCATTGTTCCGAGCTCCGCATTGTGCCGGGTCAAAAGACTTAAGCGGCGGAGGTCTCAAGGTGCAACAATGGACACCTGGCCTTTCGCACCATCCCTCAGTGGGTCCCTAATTAAAGACTCGTGTCGGCATTTTCTCTTTAGCGTCGACGATTTACAAAGTTTTAATTCTTCAGGAAGAGGCTTGTGATATAGGGGGGAGAAGGGAGGATGGGGCATGGAGGGAGGACTAGTAGGGTGGCTGTTCGTGTGTGCGTGTGTGTGTATTAGGCGGCTGCTGGCAACCCTGAAATAAATTATGGGTGGGGCGGAAGGAAGGAAGGGAGAGAGGGAGGGTGAAGGAAATAAGGAAGGGGCAGAAGGAGGGAAGGTTCGAGGCTGAGTACGTGAACACTATGCTGGAAGGAAGAACGAGGAAGAACAGTGAACATCGAGTATGAAGGTTGTCTGAGAGGAGAAGGAGAAAGAAAAAAAAGGATTGTCTGGGGAAGGAGGGAAGGTTCGAGGCTGAGATCGTGAACAGTGAACACTTTACTGAGGGAAGAACAAGGAGGAACGAGCATCGAGTATAAAGGTTGTCCAACAGAAGAAGAAAGAAAAAAAGGGATTGTCTGGGGAAGGAGGGAAGGTTCGGCGCTGAGTACGTGGAGGCTATACTGAAGGAAGAACCAGGAAGAACTTTGACCATCGAGTATAAAGATTGTTTGACGGTAGAAAAAAAAAGGGGTGTCAAGCTACTTCTCATTCATTGAAAATCGTTGAGGTGTCGTGCCTGGAACCCAACCCCAACACAGCACGTTTATAAACTCCCTAACCAAACACGAAATACCACGTAAATTCCTTGTAAAGTATTTGGTATTGATATAGACTGAGAAATATAAGAAAAGCACGCAGGAAATCTCTTTAGTATCGGATGTTGAGTAGATAAAAACAGATCATTGTGGGGAATAGAGCTTGGTTTGGGTGGTTACAATGGCACTGTTTTGGACTGCGGAACTGGCCCTAATCTCACAAAACAGGTGAAAAGGAAAGAATTAGAACAAGGTAGGAGCTCTCTGTATAGGCAAAACATAAGAACTAGTTGAAGGGAATATATTACTACTAACTGCCTTCTCCCACGTTTTGTTTTCTTTTTTTTTAGGAGTATTGACATCCAAACTTCAGTGGCACTAGAGGGGAAGTTTGGTTGGTATTCCTTAGATCGGTATTTTCAGACGCTTCCTCCTGTCACATCAGTAATTTCCAAAGGACGAAGAGGAGATTCATCGGGTCCTCATGAGTTGCTTTCCACCTTCACTGTACCTACAGAAGCCTTGCCAAACTACCACTGGAGTCATAAAACTACCCCAAGGAAACGCCCACTATCAGTTTTCTCAGACGCTTCCGCCTCAACTATTTCCAAAAGGCCAAAAATGAGATTAATCGGGTCCTCCTGACTTATTTTTTCACAGAAGCTTCGTCAAACTACCACTAGCGCCATAAAACTACCCTTGGAAATGCTCACAACTCCTTTCGAAAGCTTTGTCAAATGTGTGTGTGTGTGGGCGGGGGTGGGGCGGGCGGTGAAATGTTAAACTATAGAATATGGCGCATGTGGTTATTTTCGCGTTCATAATAAAGCAGTTTCGTCAGACTACCGCTAGAGTCTGAAAACTACCCTTGGAAAAGCTCAGAACTCTTACGAAAGCCTTGTCAAATGTGTGTGGGGGGAACGGTGACATGTTAAACTAGGAATATGGCGCATGTGTTCCCATCTCAAGAGTGTTATTTTCACGTTCATAATAAAGAAGTTTCCTCAGACTACCACTAGAGTCATAAAACTACCCTTGGAAACGCTCAGAACTCTTACGAAAGCCTTGTCTAATGTGTGTGTGCTTGTGGGGGTGGCGCCGAAATGTTAAAACAGGAACATGGCGCTTGTGGTCCCATCTCGAGAGCTCCCTCGCGTGAAGGTTCCTGCGGGCGCCGGGTCTTCCTACTCCCTGCTAGTGCTCGCGGTTGACCCAAATGTGGATAGCCTCGCACCGGCGTCTTCTTGCCTTCCTTCCTAGACTCCAGCCACCACCTTCCTTCCCTGCCTTCGTTCCCTTCCTTCCTTCCCCGGCGCGTGAAGACATGTGGCGGCCGGGATAACAGGCTCGCCGTGCACGGGGGGACGCATACACCACCCACTTATCCGTGCTGTAAACTTTGAGACTCATGCGCTTCCTGCTCTCTCTTTGATCTTGTGGCTCAGTCCAAGTATCATATTTTTTTCTTTTCTCTTATATTTAGTTTTAGGATCTTTTTCTTTTCTTTTATTCGTCGTGTTCTTTTTTTTTTCCTTCCTTCCTCTTTTATTTAGCGTTTTTTTTCGTTTTTTTCCTTTTTAGTTTTTCTTCGTTTTTTTCTCCTTTAATTGTTTTGTTTTGTTTTTCTCCATCCTTCAACATTTCTTTTATTTCTTTTATTTCTCCTTTATTTAGCATCTTAGTTTTTTCTTTATCCTTTACTTACCTTTATTCTTCATTTTTTCTCTCGTTCTTCAGATTTGCATTTAGTTAGCGTTGTTTTCTTCGTTATTCCTTTCCTTTATTTACCGTCTTCTTCATTATTTTCAACTTTATATTCAGCTGTATACGTTTCCTTCTTTTTTATTCATTTCTCTTTCCTTTCTCGTTCCTCTTTGTTCTTTTCTTCTTTCATATTTCTTTCTCGTTTCTCCTCGTTCTTTTCTCTTCTTCTTCCTCCGCGACATGCACATTTATCAAGCAGCGGCCGTGATGTACGCACTATATAGTATCGAAATTCTTATTGTGGTTCGGTGCGTGAATGCCAGAGTGAAGTTTATTAGTCACTTTCACGATTGCGATTTCATGAGGTTTATGAGTGATGGTTGTAGCGCATTGATTGACTACTAAGTGTCAGGTGTATTGAGGTGTGTGTGTGTGTGTGTGTGTGTGTGTGTGTGTGTGTGTGTGTGTGTGTGTGTGTGTGTGTGTGTAGGGGAGGGAAGGGGGGAGCACTTCAAACATTAAAAGTCCCATCCAAGTCACTTCTAAAGGCTTGGTGGTCCTGTGTGTGTGTGTGTGTGTGTGTGTGTGTGTGTGTGTGTGTGTGTGTGTGTGTGTGTGTGCGTAGTCACACACACACACACACACACACACACACACACACACACACACACACACACACACACACACACACACACACACACACACACACACACACACACACCATCACCAACCACCTCAAATAACCACAACCACAATAGCCAACATCACCTCTAGTAACATAACATCAGCACCGAAATCCGTAAAGTCTTCGGTCCCGTCTTGCCGCGTTTCACAATGTATGTCCGTAAGGCGTCACCATGCACCCACCAAGACTCCTGAGTGTCCGTCCCCACCACCACTTTCTTGATGATGCAGCGGTGTTAAGATAGTCAGTCGGCAAGAGATAATAACTGCCAAGAGCCAACATGCTAATCATATCTACTTTTGTTTCTGTTATTGCTGGTCTCCGCGTCTCGAGTTGGAGGAGAGCCATTGTATTCTTTTTTTTTAATTTTTAACTCGTCTCTGTCCCCTTCATTCCTCCTTTCTCCTTCAGTAACTTCTCGTCTTCATATGAAAGTTTTGTCGAATACGCATTCATGAAAGCTTCGGCGTTGGTTGGTTCTCATGGAATAGTCTTGTAATGGTCTGTGATGGGCTGTTGAACCTCTTGCAAACACTTCATAGGTGATATAAATGGTATACTCACGCCATGATACCTGATAAAAAGTCTTGCATTTTGTATTTCAACATTTAGGGACGTTGAACCCTCCTAAGAGTCAGTGCATATTTTCTTTAGCCGTCATTCTTTTTTTATTCTCTACTTATCACGAGAGAGAAAAGCAACGGTGGGTAATCTTAGGTTGGTTGTGTACCGTCTGAATTACTTCCAAGAAACGCCACCAGCCGGCACAGGTCGCCCTCCACGGCCCGCTGTGTGGTGCCCGCCGCCCTGGGAGAGGTGGGGCTTCCCTCGGCCTTGCAGCGAGCCGGGAACACGCTTGGGCTAGGCGGGCGGGGCGACGGGAAGCCACTGGTAGACGGGACTCAGTTACATCGCTGGTTGGAACGTATTATACATAGATAGTTATGAAAGAGAAGGGTTAGTGTATTAAGGGTTTTGTTACCGTGCACAGGAGAAGCAGAAGAGAAGGGGAAGAGAAGGAAGAGGAGGAAAGAAGACTGTGTGTGTCATTCGCAATGCTGAAAGGTGAAAAATCACCCAGAAAAGGAATTTAGGGTTCAGATGCTGAGAGAATAGTCAGTGAGGCTCTTCAGACGTAATCCAACACCAGACTTAGCATATAATAGCCAGCATAGTATCCACATAGGCAGATGGATAGATAGATAGATAGACAGGTAGATAGGTAAACGTATAGTGAGATGAATAGTTAGCAAAAGTATCGCAATATTTCGGCAATTCCGGCCATATATCCCCGCCGAGGCAAGAGTGGCGGTGTGATGCACGACGCTGACGCACCTCAGGACCCGAGCAGCTCCGTCTGTCTGTCTGTCTGTCTCCCCGACGACCCGCCACGCAGGGGGCCGCGGACGTGGGAGGAGACGGTGCTGCGGCGCTGTCATCTGTTTACGCGGAGATCCTAATCCAAGCAGGGGAGGAAAATGGCAGTGGGTGGTGGACAGGTGTGTTGATGTGGAAGAAGATGGCCATTTACGTGCGTGTGGGATGTGTTCGTGGGAGGGAGAGAAGGAAAGAAGTCTAATAGTAGGAGAAGGAGGAATGGGGTGTGGCAAGGCGCGTGGGATGGAGAGAAGGAGAGGAGAAGGAGGAGACTTCACCACCCTCGTGAAGTTGTCTCATTCGGTTTTTACTCTCCCGAGGGATAGGTGAGAGAGGTCATGCAGTCGGGGTGGAGGCAAAGCAATACAGGGACGCAGGGAGAAGTGTGAGGTGCGCCATGAGAAGTGTAGGTAGCCAGAGGTGAGGGAGAGGTGCAGAGCGGTGGTGGTGGGGGCGGGAGAGGCGGCAGCAGCAGCAGCAACAGAAGGTGGGGTGGCCAAGGCTGCGATCTGGTGTGTGCGGCGGACCCTCCAGCCGTGCCACCTACGCCCTGCCTCCCCGCCGCTCCTCCTCGCCTGTCAGTCGGAGTGGCATACCTGTCTAGCCTCGCCCCCTCACCCCTGACGGCGCCCTCATGCAGTGCCACGAGGGCCAGGGCATGTGTTGAGCCTCGGGTGGCGGAGTTGGGAGCCGGATCTCAAAGAAAGTGGACGAACCTCACGTGAAAACCGGGCCCGGTGGCGAACACACGTGAGAACCTCGATCAATACGTCCTCCCCGGGCTGTGTGTGGCGCGCCCTCCCCCCTCCCGCTTTCCCTCCTTCTCTCCCGCCCCCGCCCGCGCCTTCCTCCTCCTCTCTCTCTACCTCCCTCATCTCTCTCTCTCTCTCTCTCTCTCTCTCTCTCTCTCTCTCTCTCTCTCTCTCTCTCTCTCTCTCTCTCTCTCTCTCTCTCGCTCTCGTTCTCCCTCCCTCTCTCCTGCTTCCCTCACCTAACTCGTCCCTCTCTCTCGCCTTTCTCTCTCTCTCTCCCTCTCTCTCTCTCTTTCGTTTCCTCTCTTTCTTGCTTCCTTTCTTGCCGTCTTTCTTGCCTTGCTATTTATCTTTCCCCGTTTATTCTCCTTTCCTTCCTTCCTTCCTTCATTTCTACAGCCTCCACTTACTTCTTGTCTATCTATTCTTCGTTTTTTATTTCTCTATTCCCCATCTTTATTATTTTGTGTCTGTATTTCGGCTTTTCTTTCAACGTCGTCTGGTGTTATATTTCCTTCCTTCCTTCCTCTTCTTCTCTCTTTTGTTCATTTATTTTACGTTCATTCTTTTGCCTCCTATTCTAAACCCTCAAATGTTCAACTGTATTCTATCATCACCTTTTCTCTCTTCTTTCCTCCTCTTCTTCCTCCTCCCTTCCCTCTCTTCTTTAGCGTCCTCTGGTATTATATTTTCTTCCTTCCTCTCTTTCCTTTGTACATTTCCTCCATCTTCACCCTCTCCTTCCTATTCTCAACCTCGAAATGTTCAACTATATTCTATCGTCACTCTTTCTCTTCTTTCCTCCTCCTCCTCCTCCTACTCCCCCTCTCTTCTGCTCCTGTGCACGGTAACAAAACCCTAAAATGTTCAACTATATACTATCATCACCCTCTCTCTCCTTTCCTCCTCCTTCTCCTCCCTCTCTGCTCCTCCCCTGCACGGTAACACGTCAGCGGGGGAGCACACCGAGGCTAGAATCGCCCCGCATGTCGCGTCGCCGGCTTCCCTTCCCTTCCCTTACCTGCAGCAGCTCCCCGTCGCGGTCTCTTTGGCTTCCCGTGTCCTGCGCGCCGCCCCCCTGTCTGCGCCTGCCTTAACGCCTCGCTAATGGTGACTTTACGGTTGAGGAGAGCTTGTTTATGTACTTGAGGGGCGGACCATTGCCGCTAATACTGGCGCCTCGTGATTTTTAGTTTATTCGTGTTTACTAAATGGAGGAAAGTAGTTAACACGTCTCACTGGGCTGGATGTTTACTTTTACCTATTGCGTGATGGGTCTGTAGAAGGCCGCGACGCTGCCACCACTTCCTTGTCAGTCATATTGTTCGGCTCGGTTCAGATGAGGGTCAGGAAGATAGACAGACAACCTTCACAATGGCCTCCCCTATGTCATTTATTTCTTATCTTTTCTCTTGTGGTTGCTGTTCGGTGCTTCTTTTTTCCCCAAACTAGGATATATGTGTTTCTCTTCCTTCCTGTCTGTGTGGTGTCCTAAATTAGTCAGTCAGGTGTCCATCTATATGTTTCCCGTCTCCGCTTAGCACTCATCACACCCCTCACGCCTCTATGTCATGCCACCACCTCCACGCACCTTACCCTCTCTGTCATGTCGTAAGGAACAAGTGCGGTGGTCGTTGCTCTGATGCACCCCGCCACCCTCCTCTACGCACCTCACGCCCCCTGTGCCATAGTGAGGTGGGATGGTCATGGCTTCTCTCTGCACCCCGCCAGCCACCCACCACCGCCATCACCACGCACCTCGCTCCCTGTGTCATATAGCGGTGGTCGTTGCTCTCATGCACTCCGCCACCCACCAATACGCACCTCACGCCCCCTCTGTCCGCCGCTCCATACAGCCTCGCCGCCTGTCTCCGGGCGGCGAGGCGAGCTGATGTGCCTCACCTGGCTAGCCGCACGCCCGCCCCGCAACCCCACCCCATCACCTCCATCCTCTGCTCGTCCCTGCCTCATCCGGGTCCTGCCCCAGCCTCGGCCTCCTGCCCTAGTCCCTATACTGGTCCGGCCTCTCCATCAGCCATCCCCCTCCCTATCCAACCCCCGCCCCCCACCCCCAGCCACAGTTACCCTCTGGCATACCACCGCCTCCTCTCACCTAACCTCCATATCCATCCCTCGCCCCAGCCAACTCCAGCCCCCCCGCGTTAGGCCCTACTCCACAGCCCCCTTCCCTTAGCGAGTCATCCCCCTTACCCCGCTCTCTGCCTGGCCACCACCTCTCCACCGCCCCGCAGCCGCCCCCACCATATTACCCTCCTCCCAGCTCTCTCGTTTACCCTACCACAATGCAAGTCAGCCACAGCCACCCAGCCAGCCAGCCAGCCCCCTTACCCCGCCCGCTCTTTGCTTCGCCACCTCACCACCGCCCAGCAGCCGCCCCCACCATATTACCCTCCTCCTAGCTCTCTCGTTTGCCCTACCACAATGGAAGTCAGCCACAGCCACCCAGCCCCCGCCCCCGCTTGCCCCCTGCCCCCCATATCATCCTCCCAGCGCCCCCCGTTCACCCCATCGACAGTATCTTTTTTTTCTGCACCCTCCTCGAACCGCCACCGCCGCTGCCGCTTCTCTTCCCTCACGCCTCCACGTCTGAGTCCGCTCCTTCCTTATCCCCTCCTATACGTTACGTGCTTTACTCCCTCTCCCTTTGTGCTTCCCTTCGCCTCTCCCTTTGTGGCCCGGCTCTCCTCCCTTTAGTAATTGTCCATTTTTCGTCCCGTAAATCTGCTGCTGCTGCTGGCCTTGTGGCGTTTCCCTGTTCCGTGATACTTTTCTCTTTTTAGTTTTAGTTTTTTCTACCATTTTTTTTTACTTACCTTATTTTTTTTGTGTGTCTGTTTGTATCTTTCTATCTACCTGTCTATATATCTATCTGTGCTTATCTATCTATCTTTTCTACGCTTTCTTTCTTTCTTTCTTTCTTTCTTTCTTTCTTTCTTTCTTTCTTTCTTTCTTGTTTGTGTCTGTTTGTATCTCTATCTACCTGTCTATATATCTATCTGTGCTTATCTATTTATCTTTTCTACGCTTTCTTTCTTACTTACCTACCCACCCAGGTAACCTAACTATCTGTTTACCTACCTGTCTATCCTATCTACCTGCCCACCTACCCAGCTACCTTCCTTACTTTTTCTACTTGCTCCTATCTACCTATATCAATACACACACGCGTACTCGTTTCAATACAGCTATACTCCCAAAAGAACCTTATTTTAGTAATTCACTGACTAGTAACTATCCCTGTTTCTCTATAAGGCAAATGTAGTTTGTGCCAAAGCTTCTGTTTACCTCCTGATTACGAATATTTTTTAAGGTAGAGAGAAGTACATAGCCAAGGTAGCCGTGGTCTTCTTAATTCTGCCTTCCAGTGCTTGGCAGCGTGAAACTTTGCAAAGAAAACCTTGGTCTCGGTTTTGATATTGGTTGGGGGTCTCCGTCGTTGGTGATTTCGGAGTGGCCTTTGACTCGGCACTCTTACGCCCTCTTGACCGATGTAGAAGGTCTTATGTTCCGCAACGGGTAGGCTGTCTTGATTCACTCATTCCCTGGGTCATTGTAGCTACCCTTTCTATCTGTCTATTTATCTACCTATCTATATATTTATCTCTGTCTGCTAACAACTAGAGAACAATCAAATCATGGCGATCAAGGTTGTGGAAAGCCCTTTATCGGTCCTGTGTGTGTCAATGAATACGAAGTTTGAGATACGCCGACAGATAGATCGTAAAGGGAGAGGGGAACCACTCCTTTGGGTTAGTCCATCTCGACGCTCTCGGCTTTCACATCAACTATTTCCAAAGCCCGAAAAGGAGATAAATCGGGTTCTTAGGAGTGTTTATTTACTTTCATGGTACACAAGGAGGGTCAAACTACCACCACGGTCATAAAGCTACCCCTGAAAATGCCCACAACGCCTAAGAAAGCCTAGTCAAATATGAGTGTGTTAGCCACGAAGCGTTTGAGAATGCGGCGCCAGCTGCTCTCGAGACTCCAGAAGCCCCCTGGCGGCTCCTCGGTCAAGCTCCCAACCACGCCTCCTTCCTCCTCCCTCCTTCCTCTCATCTCTTGCTCTCTCCTTCAGACTCCCTCTTATTATCTTTCTATCTTGCTGTTGATCGTGTTACCTTTCTTCGCTATCTTTGTTTTCCTCTCTCTTCCTCTCCTCATGGTTTATCTTACGTTCTTTTGGTTCATGTTTTTGTATGGTGAAATTCTCGAGTTCTTCCTCACGTTTTCTGGTAGCCTACTCGTTCTCGTTTCTCTCTCTCTCTCTCTCTCTCTCTCTCTCTCTCTCTCTCTCTCGACCCTAACACACACACACACACACACACACACACACGTCACCTATGTTTTTTTTTTCTTCTCTATTATACCGAACAAATTTTTATCGTCACAAAATTGCATAGAACGGCTGGAGAATATGGTGTGTGTGTGTGTGTGTTTAAGTAATTGTCCACAACCACACCCACTTTTAGGATGGATAAACTACGGTGTGTGTGTGTGTGTGTGTGTGTGTGTGTGTGTTCGTCAGTTCGTACACACTATTATTTAGCACTCGTGTCAGAGAGGGGGAAAAAAAGAAAGAAAAAAAAGCTACTCTGAGAAAAATAATATGAAGTCGAAAAAATGAACTATCGACAAAATAAAAAAAAATAGCAATGAATCCTTATTTCGAGAATACTAAAATATAAAACACAAACTCAATTATTCAGTAGCTATTTTTTCCCCTCCCATGCGTACCGACTGGAAGCGTGCGTACGAAATAGCGAACAAAGTCATGAGAGGAAGGGAGGTGAGAGGAGAGTTGCCATGTAGGGGAACCTGGCCAGGCTGTCAGGCCGGGAAATACGAGGGTTTTACGTGGATATTTTCTGGTTTGGAACATTTAAAAGCCTTTGAGGGGGCGGCGAGCGTCCGGGCAGCGAGCCAGCGTAACGTATGACCCTTGCGCATCATTGTTACTGAGTCCGCGAGAGGGGTGTATGTAGGTGCGTTGAAAAAGTGCGTTAAAGGGTTGAATTTTAACTCATGCAGCCATTAGTTACTTCCCATGACTTTGTAGGGAAATGAGAGAGGGTGATTATAATAGGGGAAGTAATAAAATGAGGGTATCTTGGGAGTAGAGTTAATCTAGTCGAGAGCATCCGTGAGCTATCCAAACCTCTTATGCATGAGTTAATCAGCATCTTCATTCTTTCATCCCTCTCACTAGTATACTCTGGAACAGCCTTACTTTGTCTGTATTTCCTTCTGCTTTCGACTTGACACCTTTCTAAACGGTTCTGTTCCTCTCTTTCGGGTACTCTCACTGCCCTCCATGTTCAGGAGCAGTACTTAGCGGGCCTTTTTTTCTTTCTTGCCCTTAAACTGTTACTGTTAAAAAGTATTGGTAGTAATAGTTAAAGAATGTTATTAAGAGATCATTTATGCCAGTTATCATTGACCAAGTAGAGTGAAGAGCCATCATACTAACCATGTTCTCTCCTTCCCTACAGCTGAGGTGGAGCGGAAGGTTGACACGCGGAGTCGCACCGAGTGGACGCCCTTCCAGCAGCAGCCTCTTGGCCTCACCCGCTCCGACCCCTCCCGCAGAGTGAGTGTTGGGCTTCGTTCTGAGAGGGAGGGATTAGCCTTGGCCTAGCTCCTTCTCAGGGTTACCAGGGTCGCGGTAATCCCCTCGAATTGGGCTATTTCTGAAGAAGTTCTCAGGAAAATATTCGGAAGTCACTAGTTTTGGAGCTTATATTAATTACGGGTATATTTTACTTTACGGGTGATGTACTTGAGTTTATCAGAAATTCAGCTTTGTATTAATGTTAAACTATTTAGGTGTACTAGTCTGCTTTTAACCTCAACAATGACCTGGGAAGTCCGTCCTCGTATCTTAGTTTAAATGGATTGCAGTCACGGAATGGGAAACTGTATTATTATTCGTCATTATGGTGTTAAATGGAATGAGAAATCCTGAGCCTGGAGTCGTCTATAACAGTGTCTCCCAGCTGGTTCTGATTCCTAAAGACATACGATATAATAGCAGCGAGCGATTGTGGAGAGTTACTACAATACAAAGAATAAATAGACGTTAGGTCGCATAGCATGTTGAACGTGTTATAAAGCCGTCAGTGATCAAAACAAATATTAAATGTCTCTGTATCTGCAGCAGACAGCGCCGCCACTATAATAATACCGCTACAAATAACATGACAACACCGCCATCTGTCGAACACTGTCGGAAACACGTAGCTGACAGGAAAAAAAAAGAAGGAATCAACTGAAACTAACACGAGCCAGTTGATTCGGTATTCCTAAACCCTTCGTAGCGCCACGCATGCCAGTCTAGTTTTACTCGGTCCCGCTGAAGCACAAGATCGGGTTTCAAAGTTTTAGTTGGGTAGTGGTTTGGGTGAAGCGTCCAGGCTGCTTTGAGACACGCTATCGTCCTGCCAGCTACACGAGTCATCGGAGTCACTGATACCAACACACGGCTCAGTAATCGTTGTAACTTCATTCATTTTAGATTCCTCGTGTAAACTGTTGCATTTGTTGGGTGATGAAGTGGTGTTTTGTTGTCTAAAAATATCGTGGTTCATCGTAATTTGTTGATGCCGGATTCAGTAGACATTGGATTCTGTAGTGTGTGTGTGTGTGTGTGTGTGTGTGTGTGTGTGTGTGTTAAAATCCATAAGACAAAAGGTCACATCTTATAGTTTAGTTTAGGAGTTAAGAAAAGTTTTGCCTGTCAGGTATATATTTCCTCCTTCCCACGCCTTAACCTTTCCAAGAGAGGGGCATCAATACACCTCTGGAACTAAGTTTGATCAGTCTTCCGGCATCTTCCATTGTCTTCCTTTATATCGAAGAGTGTGTTGAGTTTTCTTGGAAATTTTGATTAACGAGAGAAAGTTTGTTCCAACCTTGAGTGGCGTTTTCCTTCCTGCAGAATTCATGTCTATCGGCGTCTTCCGCTGTCTTCCTTTGTAGAGATTGATCATTGTATTGTGTGTGTGTGTGTGTGTGTGTGTGTGTGTGTGTGTGTGTGTGTGTGTGTGTGTGTGTGTGTGTTTTCTTGATCTTCTTTATAGATAAGCAAAAGATCGTTTCAAGCCCAAGTGTCGTTTTCCTTCCCGTAGAGTCCGAGCCTTTCATCGTCTTTCATTTCCTCTCGTTTTATAGAACAGTAGTGTAGGTGTGGGGTGTGGTGGAGGCGTGGTGGGTGCGTTTCATAGTCTGTTTATGATTACGAAAAAGATTGTTCTAGCCCTTAGTGTCGTTTTCTTTCCCGCAGAGTCCATGTTCATTGTGTGTGGGTGTGGTGTGTGTGTGTGTGTGTGTGTGGATGGGTGGGTGCGTTTCATAGTCTGTTTATAATTACGAAAAAAAATGTTCCAGCCCTTAGCGTCGTTTTCTTCCCCACAGATCCATTTCCATTGTGTGTGTGGATGTGGGTGTGGGTGTGTGGGTGAATGGGTGGGTGAGTGTGTTTCATTGTCTGTTTATAAAGATTGTTCCATTTCTAAGTGTCGTTTCCCTCCCGCAGAGTCCATGTCCGTCGCCGTCGGGCAGCGAGCGGGCGGCCACGGCCACGCCCCTCGACACTGCCAGCAACGCCGAGGACACGTCCAGCAACGGCAACAAAGACGACGAGGACGACGACGCCGACGACGACAACGACGATGACAAAATTGACGCTCAGTACGACCCGGAGCGACTCAAAGCCTTCAACGTGAGTACGGCGACACACACACACACACACACACACACACACACACACACACACGTTTATGATTAAGTGTAAATAGATGAAGATTATTAATTGGTGAAATGCTCTCTCTCTCTCTCTCTCTCTCTCTCTCTCTCTCTCTCTCTCTCTCTCTCTCTCTCTCTCTCTCTCTCTCTCTCTCTATCTATCTATCTATCTATCTATCTCTATCTATCTCGTATCACCATATTTATCCTTTTGTTTTACTCTCAGATGTTCGTGCGTCTGTTCGTGGATGAGAACCTCGACCGCATGGTGCCGATCAGCAAGCAGCCCAAGGAGAAGATCCAGGCGATAATCGATGCCTGTGCCCGACAGTTCCCGGAGTTCGCCGAGCGCACCCGCAAGAGGATCCGCACGTACCTCAAGAGCTGCCGGAGGAACAAGAGAACCCGGGACTCCAACGGCTGGGAAACGGTGAGCATCGAGGTTTACATTGCCGCTAGATTTGTGATGATGATATGTGTTGTTGTGTAGTTTGTGGGGGGGAGGGGGTTATAGCAGTTAGGGAGGCAGCTCAAAGACAAAAAACAAAAAAAAATAATAACCAATAAAGGACCACTAGATGCTGCTATGAACAAAAGAAAAAGAAAAAGAAAAGATTGAGAGACCAGAAGAGAGGTCACTTTCAGAAACAGGCTTTTCTTTCCTCTTTTTTTTTTTCCTTGAACTGCCTTCTTTCCTGTAAAATAAAAAAAGTTGTTCAGAAATATACTACAGCTTATCATGGACCCAAAAATCAGCCTTCATCAGGACTGCAGATATTAATGGAGTCAAACCTTTCTTTCCTCGATGCATCCAATCCTTTCCTTTCTCCAAGACTTATATTAGGGGTCAACCCTTTCTTTCCTTTCCTTGAAGTAACCACTCCTTCTCCCCACAGCCGTCCCGCCCAACACCTCCTCACCTCACCAGCATTCAGGCAGAGCAGATCCTGGCAACCGCTTGTGAAAATGAAGCCCAAAACGCCAAGAGGATGAGGCTTGGCTTGGAACCCATCGCTCAGCCCAACCCCCTCAACCCTCAGCCTCCAGCGGTGAGTAGCATCATCACCATCATCATCATCATTATCACCTGGCGTCCTTAGCTCCTACACCAGCTTGAGTTGATGTGTATTTGTTTATATTTTGTGTTCCATAGCATCACATAGCAAGAATGGTTACATCTTCTTTTACTTATACCCATGTCTGTGTACTGCTCTTTGCTTGATTATTGGTGGCTATATAATGCAAAAAAGAGGAAAAACTCAAATCATTTTCAACATTATCATTATTATTATTATTATTATTGTTATTATTATTTTATTTCCATTTATTCATTTATCTTATTTTTCTCATCATTATTGTTATTTTACGTTTTTAAATCAATCTTTTCTCTTGATGATGCTGGAGGAGGGTGAAGTGTTTTTTGTATAGTATTTCACAAAACAGAGAAAAAAAAGACTTCTTAGAAATATTCATTTAAAACTTGTCCTTGTGATTTCAGGTTGGGTCAGACAAACCTCTCTCACTGGTTGACGCCGTGGTCAAGACCGAGTCCAACGCCCCCCATGTGTCTGCCTTGGCCAAAGCCTTGGAGCGGCCGCTGGCAGACTCCAAGGTGATGAACGGCTCCTCCATGTACCAAGCATCATTCCAACAGAGTTTTCAGAAGATGACCACGCTAACAGGGTCAACAGTACACGCCCAGCCCGGCCTCACGCCTCTCCTGGCCACTACCTCTGCACCTATGTTAGCCAATGGTGAGTGTAACTACTGTCAGGCATAATCAAAGTAATAGAAATCACATGTAAAAGCAATGCATACATCAGTCAACCATATAAGTTTCTTTCATGTAAGGTCTGGGACTGTATTCTAAGCTACTATCAATACCAAACCTAACTCCTAATTCCTGTCTTCAGTTCTTGTTTACTCATAATTGTAAAGAGTCATTCAATCAAACCCCTTAACTTACTGCCTCATGCTCTTCACAACTACTATCAATACCAAACTCAACTCCTAATTCCTGACTCCAGTTCTTGTTTACTCGTAGTTGTAAAGAGTCATTTCATCAACCCCCTTAACTTACTGCTTCATTCTCTTCGCAGGACCAACAGATTTGAGCGTCAAGGGCACCTCCAAACCCACCCGACCTTCCCTCAATGCCGTGGAGGTGGCGGCAGTCCGGCAGCTTATTACTGGGTATCGGGAATCTGCTGCCTTCCTGCTGAGGTCTGCTGATGAGTTGGAAAACTTACTAATTCACCAGCAGAGTCCGTAGTGTATAAGTGAAGTAAATGTATAAATGTGAAGATTAACCTTGTATGCATACATTGGATGGTGTATATGTGACTTTGCTGGTGTTGATGGTTGTCTATTTGCTGCTCACTTTTAAAATGTATATGGTACAATTTCAGTGTTTTATGAACTATAGCTGTAGTAAATATATTTATTTACCAATTGAAACTTTTTTTTTGGTTTTTGTTACTACAGTTAGTAAGAAAAGAGCATGAATGTGAAAAAAAATATTGGTGCTGTCCTTCATGTCCAGTCAATACATACTGATCATATTTATTTATATTTTTTCTGCTTAGAATTTTGTACTGTAATTGTTCAACCATTTATTTTTCTTTTGGTATGGAAAATCCCATTACTTAAAAGTTCTTTATAGAAAATTTCTAGTTTACTATGGAAGTGCCTCTTCACCATAGAACAGTTTTCTTCAGGGGAGGTGCTCAGGTAACAGTGTACAGACCTCTCACGAGTGTAAGTGACATACGAGGCTGGCAAGGAGATTGTGCTGCGCTCCCACTAAGCCGGTGTGAGCCCAGAGCCATGCCTATATATACACAGGATGAACAGTTGTTGTGTTGTTGATTCACTTGCCACCTCCCTCATGTCATTGGACCTGGATGTGTCTCCTGAACAAAACTCCACCTGTACAGAGTAGTGGGATTTTGCCTAGAATACAAAAGAGCAGTGGTAAGAGTAGTATGTAGAGCGTTTCATAACACTGTGTAGCTTTTCTGATATCGTGGGATACAAACAAAAGTCATCCCAGTTTGTTATATACAAGAAATCAGTGGCGAGAAGAGCTTACATACATTTCAGTCAAGCCCGCTCCACTCTTTTGGTGACGTATAAACACTGCAAATTCTTTATAATGAAAATATTTTGTCATTGATATTTTTTTGCCGCAAACTTTCTTAATCAGTCACAGAAAAATGGAACTCCTGATTTGATTCCTTTGAACATCCGACAGTTTTAGGGAGTAGCTCAAACTGAGAGACACTCAGAAAAGTTCAACACCACTTATTCCATGTATGATATGGAAGACCACTTTCCAGTTTTATGTTGATGATGATTGTCTACATTATGAATGTAAATGTATAGTTGTATATAGGTAGAGCCCAATTAAAATATAGGAAATATATTATGTCCAACGTAGGGTGTGTTCGTATGCCATAGACTATTGTGAAATGTTATGGAGGTCTGGACATCCACTGTTGTCAGATTTGTAGTCCAGGAAACTGCTTCTGGATGAACTATGGGACACATTCACTGTTTCTTTTTTTTCTCTTCCATTGCTTTGTTTTTTGTGAGGAAAGTAGTTTCAGTTGGGTTGCTTTCATTGTTTTCTGTAACTGAATGGTGCGGTTACTGACTACACCATACCTATACAAAATTATCCATTTTTCATCATAGCAGAAAAGACCATTCATTGGGTATTCATTTTCTTGCATGAAATTTTAGTATGTTGGGATCCGGGAATGTCTCTGGAATCTCGCACCATAAATAGGTCCTCAAGATTCCTGCTGTTTATACTGAATTCTCGTTCATCAGTACTGATTGTGACTGTTTGATGTGAAAGTTTGTGCAATCTATGTTTTCCTTATGTATCTAATTGTATATTTTGTGTATTTACAAAACATTCATCTTCTAGGCAAGAATTTGTAAAATACTGTTTTATTTATTGTTAACGTTATATGAACTACACTGAGATACACTAGCGGTCAACAAAGACTTTGTGTATATACCAAGCATATTGAGAATGTATTTATGATATCCATGCAGTACTTCAATTCATGAAAACCTCTTACTTTCTAGTCATGGTTTATTCCTCAAAAATTCTACTTCAAACTGACATGTACTTTGCATTGTAAAGAGAATGTACATACATATGTAATTCTGTTGAACATCAAAGCTATGTGTATATGTATATTATTTTCTTATAAACTACTAATTTTGACAATCATTGGCTTAAATGGTAGTGTATAAAAAAGTTAGCCCTCATATTTTTCAAAAAGTCATGCACTACTAGCAAGGGATAAAGGCATCCACTCAAAAACATAATTTCCCAAACAATTCCATATTACTCTAGAGCCCCAAGAGCTAGTGTCATGTTTACAGCGAGACAGCAGGCTTCAGGCTTCACATGGAAACATTCTTGGTTCATTTGCCACGTGTGGAAGGTAACTCCAGTATACCAAAGATAAGAGATATGTTTGATCTCATACCTTTATGATAGTTATTTTTTCTACTGTTGTTTTGAACAATGGTGTATTAATTTATTTGTGTTATTTTGAAAATATATGCAGTATAGAAATATATATTATTTGGATATTTCTTTTATTCTTAACCCTCATGAATATAAGTTTATTTGTTATGTGAACCTTTTTTTTTTCTATTTCTTTATTTCATTGACCATTTCATTCATTGGGTGGGATTGTGGCAACAGTAAATGTTGCCAAGGTCTTTTCAGTGTTTTCTTTTGTTCAGTTCAGGCAGTTATAAAAATTGACGAATCTAGAAGGAAATTCATTGTTATTATTTATTTATTGTATGGCTGGAAATAATACAGCACAGTTTACAACTTGCACATTGTTTTAGTCACGTCATTCGAGACAATTAATGTTTGTTTGGTTTTCACACAACAAAATTGCTGAAAAGTACACATTTCCTTAGTAAGAATCAATTAGCTATAGCTGGGTGATGGACCTATGTCGACACAACTTCCAAATGTTTAATTTATTGCATCACATGACCGAGTGCAGCCACAACCCTGCACAGTCAATTCCCCCAAACAGCTAAACAACATACAAGTTATCAATACAATTCATGAGCACAGAAATCAGATTTAGGTCCACCACGCCAACACAAGTGCCACTGTATGAGACAAAGATTGTTACAAATGAAAGATATTATCTTTGTACTGAAGATGAAAATAAATGTAATTGTTAGATGGGATTTTCTTCAACTGGAGATCTTAAAAAAAGCTATGTGTGTGTGTGTGTGTGTGTGTGTGTAAAGCTCACTCACGATCTGATCACTTGTTGGACTCGTGATAGCCAACCAGAACCCTCCTGAGAAAATATTCAAGCTTTTATAACCAGTCTATGGACATACTGGAACCTCAAGACCACACGCCCTCATCCACCTTCATAGATAGATAGATAAAAAGATAAATAGGTATAGTTATAAGGCCCTGAAATGACAACAAACAAAACAAAACAGATGGCATTGGAAACAGCAGCCATAGTTTCCCATGATACAATATTCCCGCCCTGTCCTTCCCTCTTTGAAAACAGCCCGTATCACCCTTCACTTCTTTTACTCACACTGCTTCATGCTTCGTCTGGTCTCGACTCACAGGCAAACACAACGAGGGGCAGGAGGGTGAGGCGCACGAGGGACAAACTGCGGAAATAGTGTCACAGTGTGCTTATTAGTGCAGTGAACGCCTTGAAAATATGGTGATCTGTGCAGTGAAGGAGTGCGGTTTACATGGCCGAGGTGCAAGGAAGGGAAAGGATAAGCCGTTTTGAATTCCAGTGATTAACGAGGAGCTTGGTAAACGATGTGGAGTGTAAACGAACGGACAGACTTAATTTTGGAGCTCCATTATGTTCCAGCTCCTTCACATATACGGATTATCCATATGAGTTCCTTAGCAAACAGTGGAGAGGTTTACAGTTCCCCCAAAAGAGAGAAAGAACCTTACATTATACAGCCGAACCATCTCTGCCTCTCCCAAGAAAAACAACTCAGTTAGGTATGTTTTTTTTATTGATTCTCTCTCTCTCTCTCTCTCTCTCTCTCTCTCTCTCTCTCTCTCTCTCTCTCTCTCTCTCTCTCTCTCCTTAGTCCTACTTGGCGTTTTTGTTAAGGAGTGAAGAATATTAGGCTATATGTAACGTGATTCTGATTATAATTTTTGGGGCTAAGACATCACGAACTTTATTTAGTATTTATGATATCTAAGTTAACGAGAGAAAATGGATAACCTGATAACGTACTCTGCCACATCAAAACTTTCCTACCTTCCCAATAACGTACGTATTTCTACAGATTTTTCTTCGGCAGTATATTACCGTAACATCGTAACATCAGGAACAACAGTAACTCTGGTCTAGTTTTAACACCGAATTACACAGCAAGTTCAGCACCATCGTCACCAGGTCATTGTTGGTCACCGTGCCCGCGTGGTGAGGGTCGTGGCAGGCAAGCGTAGGGCCCCTGAAGGCTGGGTGAGCGGTGAGGCCGAGGCGGTGCAGTTCCTCGCATTCTTGGTGGCCGGCGAGGTTGAGTGGAAGACCGGAGTCCCACCACCAAGGCTCAGAAGAGGAGGACGTGGGGTGGAAGGGATCGTGAATGTTTCTCTGATGGCCCGAAGAGAAGGGCGTGGAGCGTAGAGAGTCGTGGAAAGCTTGTGTTTGAGGCTCAGAATTGAAGGGGGTGGGGTGCATCGTAGTAGTAATATCGTAGATGTGTCTTTGATGGCCAGAAGAGAAGGGCGTGGAGTGTAGAGAATCGTGGATGTGTCTTTGAGGCCCAGAAGGAAATGACGAGGGGTGTCGAGGATTGTGAAGGTGTCTTTGATGACCAGAAAGGAAGGACGAAGGGTGTTGTGGATCGTGGAAAGCTTGTAGCTGAGGCCCAGAAGAGAAGGACGTGGGATGTGGAGGACCGTGTAGGGCTTGTCTTTGAAGGGTGGTCATGAAGGAAGTGCTGGGCTGGACTCTCTGATCTAAGAACAACCGGGCAGCTGCCTCACTCCAGTCAAAGTTTGGTGCAGTGATCGCAATTTGATGCAGAAAGGAGAATTCTGAATAGGGCCGAAAGCGACTCTGGCACAGCACCAACACTCGGGTCCGTTGGCTTATCTGAGGATGCAGATCGAATAATATGAATACAACATCATATAAAGCCTGATGAGCTAGGAGTAGGCTATTATAAAGAAACGGTAGTAAACTGATTAACACACACCTTCCGTAAGAGGGGCATCACCGCCCTATGCATCTGCTGTAGGTCGTCCAAGAGGGTCAAAGTGTCTGCCTTGGTGTCTTCAAACCGTAGCATCAACCACGTGGAATATCCTGTGCGTGGATGATACAATACAGGCAGATAACTGATAACATCGATTCGCGGGAGGTGCTTATAACTCTAGGCTCTCTGTCTATCCTAATGCCATTTGTTACTTAGCTTGCTACCTCTGTTCCTTGTCTATTCTGATGTTACTCAGTTACTTAGCCTGTTAATCTTTCATCACAGCTATGCATATGACATCCACTGGAGCGTAAAATTGTGAAACAAGGAAGATTTTTTTTATTGTAAGTATACGTGACCAGCATCAGATTAAACCATGGGTGAAACATATAGCCGGGCACAAGATGCATATATAGGCTATAGAGTGGCGTCAGCGAATAGCGGAGGAGGAGGGAAGAGAAAGAATATATAAGAAGTGCAGAGAGTAGAAAAAGCAGTTTAGGGGCGTATAGATAGACCCACTGTCCGTCTTCTTACTGACAAGCGCATTTTGATCCAGCATCCCACCCTCGTGAAGCTACCCTCTGCCCTTTCTACCCCTATCTGTATCTTGGGCAGGCATACGAGGCTTCCATCAGCGACACTCACTGACTCACCAATCACAAGAAGGTCCGGTGGAGACTCCCGTCCCGACGCCCACGAGTTTAATTTAAGGATTTCTTGGCTTTTGCTGATTTTCGAGGGCGTTACGGCTTTGAACCTTCTGAAACTGAGCCACAAGGGGGATTAAAGGGGAAGAATATTGGTTGCACTTTGTTTCTTGCTTTAAGGTTCATTATATTCACACAAAGAGTTATAATAGTTGCTCTACATGGTTTTATTTATTGAATATTAATTTCCCAATACGTACGTACGCATAGTTAATCTTCAAGCCTGGCGCAGCTGATGTGGTTGCCTCCATGTCAGTATAGCGAAGAACATCCATGCTCTTTTTTACAACCTGCCACGTCTGGTTCAGCTTCTGTTGTAGATAATTGTAGGCAAATAAATAGGTGAGGAGTGAAGATGATGATGATGATGCAGACGAGACAGACAAGGATAGACAGATGAATAGATAGATACATCAATAGAGATGAATAGATAGACAGATGGACAGAGATCAATTGATAGATAGATAGACAGATAGATGGATGGGCAAGTAGATTAAGAGAGAGATGAACAGATAGGGTGTGAGAGAGAGAAGGAGACAGACAGGTTTCACAATACCAGTGCAGCTGTGAGGCAACAAGGTAAGCGAAAGTTTTAAGGATGTTCTCTGGGACTGACTCGTGTCGCCTCGGCTCTCAGTAGGAACAAAGGTTGGAGTGTGTACGGAAGATCAAAGTAAGGAGAGATAACGTGTTACTGCTGCATATATAGTGGATAAAGTGAAGTCAGTGGATAACGGTGTCGTCCTGATGGAGTGAAAGTGAGAGTTAGTAATTATAGATGGGAGCATACGTTTTCCCTGCGCGTGGCCTCGGTGCACATCTCCGTGGGGTTTGTTTTGTGTCTGGGAAGAGTGAGAGTGAGTTGCGTGATAATCAGAGTGCGTGTGGTGAGTGTGGTTCGTGGAGGGAGTTTGTGCATAGTTCCAGAGACATTTTTGAAAGAGAAAATATAAAGAAAAATGGTGAAGATAAAAAAAGTTACACAAAAAAGAAGAGTGAAAGTTAATGAAGTGCTTTACAGGTTTGAATTTATTATGTTAGTGTTATCAAATGTTGTTGCTCAATCCATCCAGTTACTTCATCTGTTAATTATATTGTTAAGTATGTGCAGCTCATCTCCCAATATATATTTTTATGCTGCTTGGAAAATGAATGTTAAATTTATTCACGGTTTGTAAACTTTCTCGTTGACTGACAAAATTATGTTGTATTATTTTGTTATGTTCAACGAGAAAAATATATAAAGGTAAAAAAAAATTGTTCGTACACCATAGATATACATATAAGATACTATTACCTTTTGCAAGTCCTCCATATCTCACTTACCCAGTAGTTGAGGTTGTACTGGCAAGCAGCATCCGTGCGCGTCATAAACTCATCGAATACGTCCCTAATCTTGGAGTCCCCCAGGAAGTACAGCCACAGACGGGACCGATTCTGCAGCCTCCTCTTGACACACGTGAGGAAGGCAGACGGCTCGGAATAAGGCTCGACAAGGCAGGGCACGTAAGGTAACACTCCCCTTACTGCCTCGATCCTGCTCTTCCCGATGAGAAAAGGAGGGATAAGCTTGATTCTAACCCTCCTCTTGTCGTTGTTATACCTCATCTCACTCGTCAGCATCTCCTCAATCCGACTAATATTGCCAGAAAATAGTAACTTCGGCAGGAACTTAGCCAGGAGCCCGTAGTCAGACGTGGAGACTCCTTTCATTCCATCACGTTCTTTAACTATTCTCTGGATCACGTCACGAGCACTCACTGGCGGCTTTTCGAAGTTGACTAGACGAGGAGCGAGATGGAGTAATGCTAGTCTGAGATCCGTGGTGTTGAGGTGATGAAGAGGAGGATTTGTGGGTCTTGGTGACGGTGAGGTGATCGTGAAGAGAGAGCGACAGGTAGAAACTGCGTCAGGTGATGATTGTGAAGGTAAAGATGCTCCGACGTGAGGTTCCAGAGATTCAGACCTTGGTAGGGACTCCATCTTTCTTCCCTGCGACACTGTAATGGTGTTTATGAGGTGTTGGTACGTGACGAAGAGTGCACAGGACGCCACAATCATTACAGCGCATAGCAACTGGAAGAAGGGACGTGTAGGAGGATTCGCCGGGTTGACGAATGCGATGAATAGAACCCCTCGTACTTTGATAACACGGAGAAATATAGCCATCTTTATAATTATACGAACGGCACTGCTTCTGAACTTAATGTGTGTGCATGTGTTTATTCCCTTACCCGGAGGCTGTAGAGAATAACAGACTATTTTCCTCTTGCTAGACTATTTTTAGCATCGACTCGAGTGCTTGCGCCAAGTTCTTGTTTCCTCTCTCTCTCTCTCTCTCTCTCTCTCTCTCTCTCTCTCTCTCTCTCTCTCTCTCTCTCTCTCTCCTTTTCGTTGCATATTTTTCTTATTCTAGGATGACGGAGGACTGAGAATGGAAGGAAAGGGCAGGGAAGGAAAGATAGGGGAAGGGAAAGGGGGAGAGGAATGAAAGGGCTGGAAAGGGAAAGGAAAGGAAGGGGAGAGGAAGATAAGAGAAGGGTAGGACTAGGAAAGAGAAACATAGACAAGAATGACCCCTGGCAGACTCCTTATTTCCTCCCTTTTTTTTTTACAGTAGACACGCGGTACGAATCATAATCAACTATCTTGTGAAGGAACAGTTAACAAATATGCACGTGAAACTAAAGGTAAATTCTTATAACTTTAGACAGGATTCCTCTGGAGGCTGGAGTGTCTTTCAGCCTTCTAGTGACTGTTTCCCACAGAGAAGATTAACCGGGTTTCTATGGGCGAATTTTCACGTTCAAGAAGCAGAAGTCGTGTAAAACTGTACCTAGGAACACCAAACGGGCCATGAAAATCTCAGCAACTACGAAAGGCTTTTCAAACAGGCGAACTCTTATATAATGTGGCGAGCATGATTTTAAAGTTGGCGCCTTTGGACTCGTTTTATGATTTTCTTTTCTTTTCAATTATCACGTAATACTAACATACTTTTTTGCTTGTAATTTCGGTTATGGGATATGAAGAGTATGTGAGCCTATACATAATAAAATCACTTCGTTTGACACCTGGAGTTATATATCAGATTATCAGGAAAAATAATATTGCTGTTTGTAAGATTAGTAAGAATAATCCCTTTTGACTTGTGGATTTATTTGTTGATGTTAATAAAGTTGCGCAGATTCGATTTCAACCAAAAGGAGGAAAAAATTTATGGAATTCTGATTGTTTATTACGAGCCGAGAAAATATATCGTTGTTTGTAGGTTAAATAGGAATGGTTACAGCTTACATTTTGTTTAAGTTGGTGTGTTGAGGTAATAAAGGAACACAGAGGTATACAGTCATAAGGAGAGAAGATAAAAATAATGAATGGGAAGGAAAGAGAAGAAAAGGGGCAGATTTGAAGACGTAACAAGATTCCAGTCATACCACGAGAGAAAAAAAAATATTAGTTGGGTGTCAGCAAGGGTTGTAACTTGTCAGACTGTTGCCTGATTGTTTACGGGCGCCAGCTGATCGTCGGGCACGGAGGGGGCGATGTGTCCTTGCGCCGAGCTGAGGGGACGAAGCCTTTTGCTGTAATTAGGAGCCTCCCACGGTGCTCTGAGGGCGTCCTGTGCTGCGAGGTGAGAATGAGACTTTGTGCGGCATTGTGGGGTGCAGGGAAGGTACAGTGTTGCGAAAGACTCGGCCAGGCTAAGTTCAGGTTGCGAAATGGTTAATTGTTTTCCTGCAGGCACTGACGGGGCCGTACCCAGGGCGGACGACTCCCCCATCTGATAAATGGTACACTTTCTGAGAACATCGAAACGAAAAGCTGGGACAATAGTCACAGGTGTTCGTTTTGACGGTGGGGAAATTTACCCAGATATGTTAATTTTTTTCTAAATCCCGAGCCCCCAGCTGATTTGGCTCGCTTCCATTGCCACCCGTCCCTATTCAAGTGGCTAAAAAAGGTTCACATTTATTGGAAGAAGACCCCTCACCCCTTTCTCAACTTAGGGTATGCCTCTGAATGATGGGAAAAAATGCAGTTTGTGAATACAGATTAGTGCTACTCAACTATTATGAGCAAAGGTCCAGTCAGACAAGTTCAAATGTATGCAGAGGTTCGGATAAATACTGTAACTGGAGAGCAGGGCTCAGGAGTAGAAAAATATAGTTAAATAATATGAATGTCCTGGTGATGGATTCTTGCAAGTGTAGTTCCTCGACTGACTGAAGGGCCTACTGTCTGAGGAAATACACTTGCAAGAATTCATCACCAGGACCTTCATGTTATTTCATTATATTTTCTACTCCTGGATTCTGGGGTCCAGCTACAACACTCAGAAGGTCTGTATTCAAACCACAGGCTGCCGGTTGAATAACCCCGGATAGGATTCTTGACTCAGAATATTCATATATGCTTCCTTACTAATGAGACTATACAACAAAGTGAGGTTATCCTTTGTTGACTTATACCAAGTTGCTGGCTATCATGTGTTTGAAGATACCCCAAACTTAACCTAACCTAACAAAATCACAAAAGGTTACCATATGCCGTGACTCAAAAAAATCAAATGTGCTTCCTTACTGACTGTGTAAGGTCATTCTTTGCTATTTTGTGGCACAAGCTGTTGCCACAATAAGTTACCAAACATCTTGACTCAGAAAAATCATCTATTCTTTCTTACTAAATGAGACGTTCTATATAACACAGTGAAGGCTTTCTTTGTTAATTTATGCTATAGGTGTCTGGATATCATGCATTTGAAAGTTCCTTAAATTTAACCTAACCTATTGGAAATACAATTTTTGTTTCATAAAACTTTTTAATTAATAGTTATATTTACCAAAATTGGTATGTTTATTACTACAAATACATGTGTGAAAAATTTGAAAATTCCCCAAATTCCCAGTCCCTGAATATTCCCAGAAACTTTTCTTGGAAAGTTCTATTTTTCCGAAAAATTTCCCCTACCAAGGTGCATGACTACATTTTTCTTCATTATATTGTAGCAGCCACCTTTTGTTCCATTCCTGTAGCTTGGTGATGTCTTCTTGTAGGAATCTGCACTCAAGGGGTTAATATGATAAAGATTCATTACTTATAGAACTTTACTTTCCACCTCTATAATAAGAAAGATGAGCACCTAGGCCAAGCACAGGTGTAGCCCATGCCCCCCAACTTAACTTTTACTTATATACCTGTAGCAAATATGTCAGTAAGAAATATAGTATATCTCTTGAACGGTAAATCTCTATGCATACTCCTTTTCCAGATCATAATTTGGCAGCTACCGTCAAGATGGGGAACGTCAACAAGGCCATGAGTGAGGCCACTCGGAAAAATCAGGAGTTCATGATGGAGACGCAGAGGGTGCAGGTAATTGGTTCAAGATTCTTATGAAATTTGTTATATAGATGTATTAGTTTTTGTATGAAGTTTTATTATTTTGCTAATTTCACGTGGGCATATTTTTTTATGTGAATATTTACCTACTTGGATTGAGTGCCCATTATCACAAAATTTGGATTCCTAAGAAATTTGTTTTTGCTGTATTACTTTTTGTGCATGAATTTTCTCCTTTTGGTAATTCCATGTGACCATCTAGTTTTCTTATCTTTTGGGGTGAATATTAACCAAGATCTTGCACATGAAACTTGTTGAAGGCGCATTCTTATGAGTGCAGTTTAGATAGGATCACTCGCTTGAAGTAGTCAGGGGGGCTGTGAGCAAGTGTTTAGTCAGGGGAAAGTCTGTTCTTGGAGTCCTGCGTTGAATTCTACCATCTAACTCTACCACTAACTCTAATTTGATACTAATCCATCATTTTAATCCTGCAGCTAGAGAGGCAGATACACATGCAAAATGAAATGCGTGAGAAAATGATGTCCATGCAGATTGCTCGGTCCAGAGAGCTGTTGTATTGGTTCGGATCCTTCTATGTCATCGCAGCAATAGGAATGATCACCGGGTAAGTTTTCAATCATCACGACTTGACTTACAGCTTATTATCACATGCTAGAATATATGTGCTTTTTCTTTTGGTGGTGTTGGGAGAGGGGGGCAGGAGGGGGCAGTCCCATAAGTCAACAATTTGGTTAAGACAGAAAGGCGTCTGCTCCAGTTGTGCAGAGCTAAAGAGATTATACTTTTTTTGTTGTTGTTGTTGTTGTTTTCAGGCACCAGTTGGATGTTATTAGCGAGACCCTAGTGTACCATATTTCTCTAGATCCATATTTCATTTATCGTATGCCAAGTGTAACTTCCAGGCCACCAGATTTGCATTCCTGTCATTGTCATATTGTGTTGGGTGTTAAGAAGTAAAAATGCTATCAATTAAGTCCTATTAACCCGTCCGCTGTGATTGGCACGGCTTTGTCTTTTACTGGTAGCCTGGTAACATATAGTCCCAGGTCTTTCTCTGCCTCTGTGGTGGATAGTGGAGTGTTTCCCATGTGGTATTGGTATGCTGGATATCCCCTCCCAAGGTGCATGACTTTACATTTTTCTTCATTGAATTGTAGCAGCCACTTTTTGTTTCATTTCTGTATCTTGGTGATGTCTTCTTGTAGGAAATCCACAGGCAAGGGGTTAATATAGTCTTTATCTGTTCCACAGGTTCAGACGTACTCGTAAACCCGGCACTCTTGTACCCTTGCTCCCGCTCTCCTTTATAATGGCATACCAAGGAGACTTAGCTTATGGATCTAAGCTGAACAGAATCAAAAGTAAGTATTCTCATGCAGGTGTTTAATGCATCTGCATCTTCTGCTGTATATATAACTGTTATCATTTAATGGAAGAATAGATTATGAATGAGAAGTTGTATATCATAGGCAGTAAAAAGTCAAGAGTTACAGTAGCTGAATTAAACGTCTGAAGGGACATATGTGGATTACATCTTACAGTGACAGAGACGTGGGGTTGAGTTCAGTCGTGGTATACAGAAGCCTTTGTGACAAGCATTACTTTGTTTAAGTGCCAGTTCAGCATTGAAAAAATATGGAGCAAGAGAGGTGAAGGTTAATATGAGTGATTGAGTGGAAAGCAGGCAGAGGAAGCTCATAACACCTTGTTTCTCATGCTTCCCTAACTATTGAGTATTGTGCAGCAGGTGAATGATATATACTTGGGAAGGATTTAGGTTTTTAAATCTAACTTTTGGACCTTCAAGATTTTATCAGCAATAATTTGCATTAAACCACACAGATTATGCTAGTTTTTCATGGATGATAATAAATGTTTGTTAATCAAATATCACTTTTCCCCTTTTCAGTGGAGGCTGAGAACATCCTAATGTTTGAACGAGACCTGGTGTCAGTGCCCATGGGAGTTCCCACTCCGTCATCCATTGACGAGGCTCGGGAGCGCCAGGAGGAGAACAAACGACTTAACAAGGTTCATGAAGTGTTCATTTAAGTTCATATTTACTAACCTGTTTCTTCTCTGCATGCTACTACATAGGGTTACTGCTGCCTACCTACCATATCACTAAGAGGCTTGTCAAGGCTATTGCAAATAGGTGAATTTTACTTTCATTCCATCGTGGAACTTTTTTACATCTGGGTTGCCTAACATAATTTTACTTGTATAACTAGGAGCTTTCAGCCACAACTAAAGCATTTTTTTCTAACCACCAACTGTTCCATGATAATATGGGAACATATTATGCATATGCTTTACATTTTTGTGCATTTGTATATTTATTTGTAAGGTTGGTCATAAAGTTCCAGATCTTCATAGCGTGCCGTGCATTGGAAACAAATGTGCTTCTCTTACTGTAATGGTATGATTACCATCTCAATGCCAAAAGAGAACTAACAGTACAATGTAGTGGGAGATGATAGATCGTGTGGGTTCCTAAGCAAGGATCCCAAAGAGTCTTTGAGATACTCAACTATGAAAGCAAGTAAATTAGATATACATTTACATCAACTTTTTAAAGTAATGTGAATAATGTCCAATATAAAATGTGTGCATGTGTGTGTGGCTGTGTGTGCAAAAAATTTATGGCCATGGTCAGTTTGCATAAAAGGTGCAGGAAATAACTGCAAAGTATCTGTGGAATATTGATACGCATGAGGTGTAGGCCGACCATCAGGCCCCACCGGGAAGAAGCCTACCGGCGCTATAGGCCGCAACGTTAAAAAAAAAAAAAAAAGAGAGAGAGAGAGAGAGAGAGAGAGAGAGAGAGGCATGGTAGATTTAGAGGCGGACTCCAAAGCATGGCAGTTTGAATGTACAAGTTACAGAGGAGATGATGTGAAGGGAAGACATGAGAGCCATGACCTTGTTGGAGTTCACATGTGTTGATTTTGGATGGGTCTTTGTTGTATTAGTGTCTTGACGAGGTAGACGAGAGGTAGATTGAGGTGGCCTAGGCATGTGGAGAGGATGGATGAGGAGGGTGAAGAAGGCAGCAGTTTGAGGGTAGATAGTGTTGATGGAGGTAAACCAAAGAAGGCTTAGGATGAAGTAGTGCAGATTGACCTTTTTATCCTGGGCCTCAGCAGAGATGCTACTTGAGGTTGAAGAGAGTGAAGGAGGAACATTAGAGTAACAAGGCCAACACATACAAGCATTTATAAATCCATAGAAAACAAGTAGAGTGTGTGTGTGTGTGTGTGTGTGTGTGTGTGTGTGTGTGTGTATATGTGTGTGTGTGTGTGTGTGTGTGTGTGTGTGTGTGTGTGTGTGTGTTGCCTTTCTTTCATTATTTCATGTGTTCTTTCTTTACTCTATTGCTATCAATCTCTATCTCATTAAATACAATTCAATTGATAGTAATACTAAACTTAGCTGAATAAATGCATAATCTTACTTGGAACTTCCCTAGGTGGTGTTTTCTTCACGTATCACTAGCATTTAATAGCTTACAGATAATGGCGTATATATTGTCTTATTTTTAGGTGAATGAAAACATAGATAAACTTTCCTCCACATGCACCTTGGGTTTTCTCAGTGATGTAACTCTTCATTGGTATAAAATCTCACTGTCTTATAATGTCGTAAATTTTGCCTTTATCATAATGTGAAAAAGACAACCATCATTAATGATGCATATTTTAATGAATACATATACATTGTCTCTTCTACAAAACATTCTACCTGATTCTGGTCCAGTTTCTCTGCAGTTACAAGGGTGAAATTAGTTTTTATGTTGAAATGTAATTTAATACTGAAAAGTAATTAGAATATTTAGATTACTTGGGATATTTCATTTGCAACTACATATGCCTTTGCTGAACTGTATTTTTCTTTTTCTGATTCCTCGTAAGTGTACGAGATGTGATCAATTTTTTCCAAAGTTTGAAGGCTTTCTTCTATGAAGAAAACTGACATATGAAGATGTTATGGTAGTTGACTTTAATAATTCTGGTAGTCACTTGATTTCTATTGGTCTGAATGTACAGTAAAGGTAACGTTGGTGAATACGCTATGGCTGTGCATGGCCTCGGTGCTCATCTGCCTCATTGGTCCTCAAGCCTGTTGTGGGTGAAAACCCATTGCCCCAAGACACAGGGCAAGTGTGACAGCTGGGTTGCCTAAGTTTACCTTCCCCAGGTTTACCCAGGTACTACCCATTTATCAAGCAGCCTGAAAGGAAGTATGAACAGCCAACTGTCCAGGCTGGGATTCCAACCTGGGCCGCTGGATTCAAGGCAAGGTGTGCTAACCACTGCACCACAGAGGTGCTAGAGTACATGTAATTTACACCTAGCCTATGTAAACATAATGTAGTACAAAAGTCATAGCAAACTACATATGAGAAGAATTTAATCAACAAATCAACTCAAATCAGTCATTCACCTTAATTAACTGGGAGGATAAACTTGTGGGAAATGAGAGGAATATGCTGTGGACATGTCCCTATTATGTACTTTGTCAGGTATCAGTTTTGCTTGGGGTTCTGTCATCTCATGTTTGTGAGCAGTGACTACAGGAGATAATAACGGGCTCGATGGAGCTGCCAAAGCTGGCAGGAGAGTGTGAGCATTGTCAGAACACTCGGTTGCATATTTGAAGAAGTGACTCGCATATAGGAAAGGAATGTCATTTTTGCTTTGCTTTGAATCTTAAATTGCATCACAGTGTTCAACTCAGATGCAGAGGAATAGATATACTGTAAGACCCCCGTTGCATTTTAGGGGATTTGCATACCACAATCACTCACATCAGGCAACACTGCTGTGTGTTAACAATTATCAAGAAATATTTCTGCTTGAGCCTTGCATTTGAAATAAAGTTAACAATGAAAGAGATGGACCCTTTTAACATGTGGAGGAAGGATTACTAGTTATTCTCAACAGTTTAAAACTAGTTCAATAATAAGTGTATGTATGTGTCCATTTAACTAATGTCAGTACTATATAAAGGAACTAGTGTTGAAAAACTGCATAACTTTGCTTGTGTTAAATGAAAGGAGCAACTCGTGGTCCAGAGTGAAAACAGCAATAATTCTTGGTGGCAATAAAATTCCACTGAATGCATTTCTTTTGAATATAAAAGCTAAGACCATTTTTACTGTTTTTATATTTGCATATGAACATATTTATTGTTGATAAAGCATAAGAGGGCTCATGTTTTACAGTCTGCAGCATTGCCACAGAATCATTAATTAATCAGTTAACTTTGCCTAATATTTGCTATTATCAAAACCGGTGCTTGCCAGTTTCAACAGAATTTAACAAAGTATGGTCTAAACAAGCTGTGAAACCTACTATCTAGCTACATTTCTCTTGTAGTAGTGTTTATATGCTGCCACAAAGTGATTAAAGATTGTAACTTACTAGCATAAATTTTTTTTAAAAATGTGTTTTGTGTTAATATAATTGCAAAGGTATTTTCACTCTAAGAGACTTAAGTATCTTAACAATGTTCCATTACATGAAATGTTTGATTTGGTATAGTATTGTTCCATACCAAATTTTAATCATGGATTTGCAATTATACCATTAGGTAGTAAGTAAAAAAGTCAGTGTCAGCGTTCATATAAATCGTCAGTGATAGTTGAGAAGCATCAGTGTCAGGCCTTAGTTTATCATAGTCCTGTCTTTACTTTGCCATGTAGTGCGAAGACACTTCACATTACATCATTACATTTTTTTTATTTTTTTATTTATTTATTTATTTATTTTTTTTTTCTGACCATGATGTAAATCAGATCAACAAACATGAGTAATGTGTGCTCAACACTGCCAGTCTTCCAGTGAGTGTACACTGCCTAGGTGTTCCTTCACTTGCTTCCTGCTGCATAGTTTTGATATTGTTCTTTGCTGCGATAAACCCTTACTTTGTCTTTAGGAATTGTTATCTTAACTAGAGATTTTGTTACTGAAAGATGCAAAACTGCTGGAGCAAAGAACACGTTGAGTTTGTTGATAGAAACTGACATAGTTCATGAATTTATTCCATGAGGAAGGTAGAAACTCTTAGTTATGGGAAATATACAGAAGTCTGGCTCCTGTGTTGCATGGCCTACAGAGACAGCAATGCTTGGTAATATCCAAGTTAGAGCTTTCTGTCTTTTCATCTTTATTTTGCCTCTATAGATTGGTACCAAAATTATCAGAATTTAGAGTTTCATTAAAAGTGATTATATATTTTTTTTATGAAAAAGGAAAAGGCCAAAAATTTGTAGAAACATTATTTTGAAAATTAATCTGCACATTCCACCATAACAAAAAATAATTTCCCTTCATGAAATCCACAGCTATTGATTGCATTTTTTCATCAAGCTTAAGAAAAATATTCCTGCTGGTTCCCCAAAATTGTAGGAGTTAAGAACTGCATTTAGTAATGATTTTGCACCCAATTGTTGACAATCAGTGATCATCATTATTATTATTGGACATATCCAGTACCTAATCCTCTTAAACTCACAAGTCTGACGTTTCTGTCATAGCACAGATGGGACGCAGCACTGACTGGCTGAACCTCATTATTTTGGGGTGGTATTGATAAGCTGTTGCATTCCTGATCTCTTCCCACTTTATCTATCAAAGATATAAAAAAAGTAGAAAAAATTCAAGTCAATAAGACAGTTTGGATTGCCTTGCTCTCCCCATAGATGCCCTTCACTAGGAACAAGATGAACAATGCTATATTTTTATTCAAAATAGTGAAACTATATCCATCTACCTATCTATTGAGGTATCCATAACTCAGATGTCCTGTGTCATGGGGGATATTTCCACTCCTCAAAGCACAAGAGAAAATGATCAATTTGAGATGAAATCTTTTCCCAATATTCTGCCCGCGATTTAAACCTGGGCCTCAGAGATGGAAACTGGAAACTTTAGTGTTGAGCTAAAGAGTACTGCAAGGCTTAAAGCCTTCTGGAGTCTTTACCTGCATTTTGGGCCTAAGGTTTGTGGCATAATCTTAGAGGTAGACTATTTGGTACAGTGATTTTTTTTTTTCTTTTTTCATCACCATCCCTGATATATAGAGAAAATGCTTGAAGGAAACAAAGTATAGTTATGTGTTTAAAGGAGAATAAGGGAGTTGGGAATGTTTCTTAAAATAAATTGAGAAATCATAAATTTGGGAGACAGCGGTGCAAAGGTTAGGTGAAGGTTTGTGACTGAAATCATGTATTTTATCAACTAATGTATGCATATGCATAAACAAAGGCACAGCCGTATGCTCAATAGTATATAAATGCATTCATATGCATGGCCACAAATTCATTCAGAGAGCACAAATGCACATGCTTATGCATACAAACAAAGTATTAAAAACTTCATTGGCCAACTAAACCCACTCAGTATCATCATGGCTCACATAGAATTTCTCTGTCAAATCCTCTTTATACGGCAGGTTCTATATACACGCCCACTGAGGGGGGTGTCAAAAGGGGTGTGTTAAGTCAATGCTATCCTATCAGGTTTTACTTTAGTACTTAATTGGTAGCCTCGTGCTGATAGGAAGTCAAGCACACTGATACAAATTTAAATGTAATCAAGTCATACCTATCACTGGCATGTATCAGACAGTATCACTGATTAAATTCACAATATGCAATAAATACAAAAGTGTGGAGTGGCATACATGCACTTGGCATTCATTATCCCTGGTCCTTGCAGCATTCATCAAGCATAATTAGGCAGGAGAGTGTTGTGCAGTTTCAGTCTCTAAAATGGGTATATGTATTGGTGTATTGTTGCCTTAAATGCATTATGTGCTAGAGTGGCCTTTGTAGTCATATCCTCAAAACCTAAAGTAATAACAGGAAATTTATACTTTCAATTTTTGATGTGGAGTTTCAAATTGCAGACAGATGGCAATTCATAGCATATATTACTGTAATTTTGTTTGACCTTAGAAGACAAAGTTTGTATGGTGTTTGGTGTCCATATACCTGTGCTGAATGTCATCACTGTATTGGCATGTAAAAAGAATTGAATTTGTTGACAAATACAAATTCTTTTTCATATAATTTTTGCTGACAAATTCTTAAATCATTTCCTCTTTATAACCATGGAAATTAAGTTGTGTCAAGGAGATCACAGAGTTCAGTATTATCTGTAATGCTGGGGCTGCTTGGCTTAGTGGCACAGTACCTACCTTATGTTGTGGTCTTGAATCCACATGTTGCACACGGCAACTTCTCGGTGAAAGAAATGGTGTTCTGCAACACTTGCGGAGGGATTGTTCAGTCCCTGCTTTGATTAAAATTCTCTTACTGTTTCCTTGGTTCCTACCAGCATACATAATGTAACTCATCAAATGTTTGTTGACTAAATTCACATTAACATATTACAGTTTAATGTTTGTGGTAGTGAAGTTTTTGCATAAAGCTTACACTTGTTGAATGTTGGTCATAAAATGGAAGTTGTCCAAAATTAACATTGGTGTTCTTGAAGTGATTTTCTCTGAACTGTTAGGTGTGAGATTTTCTTTTTGTTACATGAATAAAAAGTATAAATTTTGTGTAGGCTTGTTGTTAAACTTTAATAAATTTATGTCTTGATGAAAGCTTTCGATAGTCTCCTCCGCAGCATCTTCACTTTCTCATTCTTTGTGGTTTTCAGATTTTATGCTTGCTGATGGTTAGACAACAAAAAATAACATTTACATTATAAAACACCATTTTTTTTTACTTTGCTCTTTAAAGCATTTGAAAAATTAAAGAACCAGTCAGACACAAAGGGTTCGGATTGATTTCAGCAAGAGAGATAAATGTAGGATGCAAAGCCTGATTGAGCACTAACAAAATTGGTACAAGAAATGAGAAAAGGATGCCTCAATAGCACATACAAAACTTGAGGTTATGCTTTGCACTCAAGAATATTAATTTTTTACTATTGTGGTAGTTAATATTTTCTACAGCATGACACCTTAGTAATGTTTTATTGATCATATTCAATGAAATTGGCACATTTTGTTTTAGCTCTGTGAATCTGGAAAGAAATAATATATGAAGCTCTAAAATATCTGTGCCAGCTTTGTGAAAATGAGCAAAACCTCATGTTTGTCTTGCAAGTGCTGAGTGAATGCAGAGTTGCAGTGAAGGATTTGAGTTTTCTGATAAGGGCATACTCTCTGAACCCCATCATAGAAGCATTTTTTGGGCATTTGCTTTTCATCAGCTTTCTGGATGTGTCACCACAGTTTAGGTGATAAGGAGATAGTTTGCAAGGCAGGTATTTTTTCTCCCAGTTATCCATTTATGCTAGGGTACCTTAGCTCACAATCCCTACATACAGGACAGTATTAGTCATCTACTTTGCAATAAATTACTTTATTTGTTGGTTGAAATTTTATGTAATAAATTCCATGTAGAAAGACATCTAAGCTGTGGCATTTCTACAACAGGCTCTTCATCAGCATCGTAGTGGGTATTACTAGCCTGCTCTTCACACCGCTACTCTCCTTACTTTGCTTTGTACATTCGTCAGTTCCACGACACGAGTGATGGGAGTGGCTAGGGAAGGGGACTCACTGCATGGGTTCACTAAAATAAGGGTCTGGTTAACTAATGGATAATGGTAGAAGGAAGATTATTTCAAACTGATTAAAAATTATACTTATTTTTTTTTTAAATGGCAAATGCATTATGTCAAGTCCAAATTTCCTGTAATTGGCATGCATTACCTTGGGTTGATTGTAAGTGTAATTTCACTTGTGAATATTACTTCCAGTTCATGTTTCAGTTTTCCAAACTGATACTACTTGCAGTTAGTTGTCCACAAGTGTACTCATTGACTTTTCAAATTAGTTTTTGATTAACAAGTTTGCAGCTGTTGGAGAAATGCAAACATATAGAGTTGAGACTTTGCATATTCCTTGTAAATGAAACCTACTATTTAAAGTACTTAATTGTCTTTGAACTCACTGTCATAAGCATAGTAGTTGTAAATCTTTATTATGCTGGAGATACATATGCACAGGGAAATTATAGCCTGTCATTGCAACAAGAACCCATCAACAGTGTTCAGAGGCAAACTTTTATATTATATTCAGCTCTTACCACTGAAGAAAACAAGCAGTACAAACAAAACAGTTTTCAGTATCAATCATAGTTGAAGAAATCTCCCTTGGGAATGACCTCCTTCTAACATTTTCTGAAGTTATTTGTTAGTGCTGCTGAGTTACCTGTCAGTCTGTCAAGTCTGCCAAGTTAATGAACTAAATTCATGTCAAGGTTGCATGTATGTAAATTAATGTATTTCAATTTCACTCCTAAATCACATATGAATTTAATTTAATTTAAAATACATCATATTACATTATATGCATCCTTTAATCTAATAGTGTGTTATATGTTCTGTACAGTGTAACTTGGTGGTGTATTTATAGTGAAAAAAAATGTAACTGATCTTTAAATTGTGCATCACAATTTGTACAAAATTTATTTTACCATAGAGAACTTTTTGACTTTGTCATAATTAATGGTTTTCATTTAATCATAAAATTTTCCTTAGTTAATAATGAAGATAACAGGGTAAGATAAGATGGGCCTTTTGATAATTAATTGAAATCCAGTAAGTACAATGAAGTCTTTTTCGTTATCGCATTGGTCAAAGCATTTTGTAGTGACAGCCAAACTAGTTCTTCCGTGTCTGTGATGCTTCAGTACCACTGTGGAATCCCTCTAAATGGATGTGCATGCCCCTAGTTACCAGCTGTTCCTTTTTTCCTCATGTGCTTGTATCCTTCAAACTTTAACTTTCATCTCTGTTTTGTTTCCTCCACACTTTTTTTTTTTTTTCTTTTTTTTTTTCTAATGTATCAGGTACTCACCATTTTAGTGTATTAGTGTGCGTGTTTGCTTTTATTACTATAATTGCCTTGAGTTCACAGTGACACTACTATTTTTTTTATGATCCTTTGATTTTCATATTTGCCCTTCACTGCACTGTAAGAGCATGCCACTTCTTTCCAGTGATGATATTGCCCAACAGTAATTCATGATGTTGTACTGACCTGTCCCAATCTCGTTCTGCATCCTCCCATACTTGCACAACCATGCATTTAAGTATTTTAATTTTCATACAGTTTTCAAGGATCATTGATTAACTTAATGTAGTTTATGTCCAGCCATGGCAGGATTTCTTTCCAGATGCCATTTTTAGAAAGTTACAACTTTTACTTGTATCATTAAAACTAGAGTTCCCCAAAACAGGATTGCTACAATAATCTAAATCCATCATATTGCTTACTATTTCATTCCTGTACTATACTTTTTTTTATTACCTCATCCAAATTTAATGTTACAAAAAATTATCCAGTCTTTGACCATAGCATCATTTCTAATCAATTACATAAAAATGTGTTCTATATCCATTAGACAAGAAGTTGATAGGCTGCTTAGTTTATTATGACCTTGCTTTTTGCTTATGCAGTAACTATAAGGATTATTTCAAAACTATTTTGCACTTCATGCATTAAAGTGTGTATGTTATACATAAAGCAGGAGAACAGGATCTGTTAGGAACGACGTGTGGGTTCCATTTTGTGTGATGCCATGAAGGGGGAGGGGAGGAGAGAGAGAGGAGAGGAGAGGAGAGGAAAGGAGAGGAGAGGAGAGGAGAGGAGAGAGAGAGAGAGAGAGAGAGATAGAGAGAGAGAGAGAGAGAGAGAGAGAGAGAGAGAGAGAGAGAGAGAGAGAGAGAGAATTATTCAAGTCTGGGTATGAGTTGGAATATGAGGAGAAATGACGTGACAAAGAACTAATGGACTGTATATCAATTTTGAAAGTCATCATGACATATCCTCCGTAAGTTCAATAACATCTACAAAAGGTCTTTCCTCCCATGGTTGTCTTGAATAAGCTAAAGTTGCACTAAGTCTCTAAGTGAAATAATTTGTGATATGGTCATAGTTTTTTATCTCGGTGCTAATGTAATATGAATGGTTAATATACTCCTTGATATTTAATATACAAATAATATCCTGGCCATACAGTTAATTCAGGCACCATGACCTCCTTCCATGCCCACATGTTCACCAAAATGATCACTTTGATGTAGCAAAAATGTATACTTACCATCTCATATTTGTTAAAACATTCCATGTAACATTCCAGCTATTCTGTATGCTTTTTAAGAAATTTATGATTACCTCTAGTATGTCAACACTCTTGTATGTTGTGTCTTCCTCGATATTTGCCTATGGTTCTTATTGTCTGATAATAGCATTCTTTTTAAAAGCTATCCGTTGTTTGTTGCATTTTTATCAGCGTCAGTCTCAGAAATATTTTTTTAATGAAAAATCAAGATATATTGATTAGCAACAGATCCCTATAAACAACAAGTTCATCAAATAATCATGTGGTGCCTTGTTTGCATCATTTCTGTTTTGGTCTGTTTCCAGTCCTTCAAGTCATCAACCTTAGCACTAACATTTACTAATGCTAGCAGGCATTTACCTCTCAAGCCGTTTTTCACTTACTGAATTTTCTTGCCATCCCTCTGAACTTTCTTTTCTTTGGTTTACCTCCTGTTATTTTATACAGAAAGATGACTTTGCATATGATTTTCTTTAGATATTTATCCTTTCACTGTAGTGCAACCTGTTTGGGATTTGAGGATTCATTATTATACAGTGACTGAAGTGTTGTATTAAATGGTGATCATTGTTGAATTTGTAAAATGAGGTTGATTGAAATAACAATTAACTGTGCCACTTCTTTTTATATCAATCCTTCCTTACATTACATATTCCTTCTTCGTGTTCTGTGATTCATTCTTGATTATCAATTATCCCATCCAACTGCCATTTCACATATCATTGCTCTTCCTTACATAATGACTATGGCATTATTGTATGGTGCATACGACTCAGGCAAGAACTGCTAGTTTATATGTTGCTGAGATTGGTAGTGGAGTAACTTTTAAGCCTGTTTAACTTTTGTGGGACATTTTTACTAAAGCTTTAATGAATCATGAACTATGAGTGATATCAGACCACTCAGTACTGTAAGGAAATGGTTAGGCATTGGCAGGACTCAGGTGAGGAAATGCATGGGTAATCAGGGACATTGATTTGTATGCCACAATTATTATCACTACTCTGACAAGTCAATAATTTTTGTTTATTTCTTCCACACATATCACAGGTATCACTTATTGTGAGTTATAGTGATGTATGTTTCAACAGCAGCAACACTGAGTCTTTTTATTGGTATGCACTCTAGGAAAGTAGGTTCTGCAAGCTATCAAGGCACTGATCATGTTTTTTACCACTCCTCATTTTGCATGTCTTGCATGTGACTGAAGGAACACTGTGGCCTCCACACAATAACACACATATAAAGAGGACAGGGAGAAATATATGTCTTTAATTACCATGCATAACCACTTGACTTTTCATTGAGAGATAAACTTTGAAGTGCCAATCAAATGACAACAGGTGACCAGGGACTTGGTGGGGGCATAACCTGCATGTAGTGGTAGAGACAGTTTATATTATGCTCAGTCTGTAAGTAGCTAAGGAATGAAAACATTAAGCCCATAACTTGTGTAAAGTAAAACTGTAATTTATATCTTCTTCCTTTTGTACATATGTTATTTTTGCTAAACTTATTTTTGCCTTGTTTTATTTTTTCAGAGGTTCGGGCTGTAGACGGCTCCTTGGTTGCTAGCGAACACGTAGTGCGTAAGATATTTATTTTTAGTTTCCCTTATTTAAAATTGTTCTTCTATGAAAAGTATATCTAATATATTGGCATTGTCCCTCTAGTTGTGATTTGTTGATATTGTACATTACTATGATTTAATAGATGATAGTTACTGCTAAGAGTTAATTGTTTTCTTCTTTTATCACATTCCTAATCAGTCTTAGAAATTGATTACGCATTGGAAACATTTTTCATTGTGTGAGCTTCTTTATGTTTGCTAGCACAGATCCTCTGGAGGATATTTAGCACTGACTGATCTCTTAAATGCAGCTTGATTACAGTAACAGAATTTGATGGGTTTCTGCTTATGTCTTATAATTGTTTGACTAAAAGAAATCCATATATTCTTGATTGCTGTCTTTAGATGCTGTTCTCTTCATTGTTACTTTCATCATTTACTTTATGCTCATACTTGAGATCCCTGAGGGGGAGAAATGCAACCATGGGACAACATCTGCTACCTCCACACCATAATTTTTGAAGTTGTTGGCACATTACATGTCATCTCCACGAACAGCATACATTTTGTCACTTCCATCAACTTATGATCCATTCTAATTTATGACAGACAATGTGCTTCACTGAAAAAATGTAATCCACATCCTACATATCTGGGAGTTGTCATTGGGTAGCCAGTTTTCCCTTAGAGTTTTGCCTCCTCACTGTATTTTTATAAAATGCACAAGAACTGCTGGCATGCACCCTTTAATAGCAAGGCCTCCCATGTCCACACAGTGATACCCGTGAACACCAGCCAGGCTCAGGCCACTTTGGTTGAGTGTTGCATCTCTCCCCCTCAAGGGTCTCTAGGTCACACTGTTGTCATGGCAGGCAGCTACTTCTCTCTATCAGAATATAGAAATTCTGATGATTTACTCAGATATATGTGAGTGTGTGTACATGTGGGCATGCATACATGCATGTGTATATTTGAGATAGGCAATTTATTATATAAATCACTTCATAGTGAATAAAAGCAATAAAGATTTGTTACCATAAAGAAAAGAGAAATACGTACTAAATTTATTTTGTTTTCTGGGGTGTGGTAATAAATTCAATGTAATTGTCCTGCCATTTCTTTCATTCTATACCAGATGTTTCACACCTTCTCTCAGGGGTGTGAGGACGGGCCCTTGCACTTGCATGGTTTGCATAGTCTGTCAAAGCTGCTTAACTGCTCCCTGCACTACTTACTGTATTTTTAGTATTGAATCTTAGGTGTTAACACATTACTTGTATCTTGTATTATCTCTGTGATGTTTCTAGTGTAATGCCTTCAGATCAAGACATGTGACAGGTTCCCTGGTGCCCCTTTATGACTGAGTGTATATGCATATTTAGTTACCTGGAATTCCAAATGCATATGCATAACTAAGGTGGACAATGGATGGAATAACCTCATTAGTGGAGAACACAAGGGTTGTCACTGCAAGGAATTAGTCATGGAGGTGCTGGTGACCAAACCAATAGGAATGTGGCAGAGCAAACTGGTGCTCCTGCCACACAGATTTGTTGCCTTCATCTTTGCTAACTATATTCAAGTAATTTAGCTATTAAGGAGGTTTTTGCAAATTCACAAATATGGTTGTTATTTATAACTTTTTGCTCTTTAAATCACTAGCAATCCATGGGTTAAAAACAGCTAGGAGAACTAACACATGAAATAAATGATGATAGTGATGATGACTTATGAAAATGTTTATGATGATGATGAAGATGAATAACCCACAATTTGAATATAGCTGACAAGAGGGATTGAGTGGTATTTTGTACGCAGGAATGTGAGCGCATTAACCTGACTCAGCGCTTCGTTGGTGCTATGCCATCTTTCATTTGAGGAGGGGAAAAACATGCTGTAATCACTAATACTTTAAATATCATTGCTGTGCTGTAAAGGGAGTTCATACACTTAGTTTAATGAAAATATGTTTTAATCGAGCAAATATATTAATGGCTATGAAGATTTTTAAGTTAATGAAATGTCAGCTAAGGAGAGATGAGGCGTGAATGTTCCGTTGGCTATGGAGCATTTGATCCATGTTCCTGCTGCGTGGTTCTCTCTCGCTCTGTCGGTGGTGGTACTGAAGTGCTCCACTCTGGTACTGCCATCATGTGGGTTTCGTTGCTCATTATCCTCTCGGCCAGGGCTAAAAGAGAAAGGAAAATGCTATCAATATGTATGTGTGTAGCTGGAGCACGGTGAGCATATAGACAGGAAAGTAAGCAAGGTGGGGGATGTTTTTTTTATTTATTATTTTTTTTATTTATTTATTATTTTTTTACGTGCCAGCCTATAGAGGGGCCTGGATGTTAGTTGGGCCCCAGCCCGTCATGGTGCAGGCAAGTGTTTTTTTTATAGTGGTGCCAACCTCAACAGAGTAGGGTCAGAGTGGGCAAGTAGAAGCTGCAGGGTATTGAGTCTGGCTGTGTTATTTATGAGGACAGAGGTGGCCCATGCAGGATCAGGCCTAAGAGATGGTGGAAGCATAGGAGTGTGTGGATGTGTGTTGTGATGGAAATGTCAGTGGGAGGTGAGCTGGCAATGTTCTGGAGAGCAGTCATGAAATCCAAGTGGAGTAACAAGGGTCTCTACACATTTTAGGGTGGAAACAGTGTAACCAAACTCGGCAAATTAGTGAAACAATGAAAACATTGCAGTCATTTAAGCACAAGAATTCTTTAGACTGTTGGATGTGTCTTGAGGATAGTTGGGATAATTAATATAGTTCAGATAGTTTGCAGCACATTAAGAGGCAGTGATTCAAAATAAATTCTCAAAAAAATATATCTAGCACTTCCCCTTTATTATATTAGTCTCTTTGAAACAACTCTTTCCCTTGAGAAAAATTAATTCACCTTTGATTTGGTTGGTTTTATTGCCATAGGCATAGTGTATCTGGTAGCCAAGGCCAAATGTTATGGGAATGAGTGGAAACATGACCACCCAGCTGTTTGTCTTGCGGTAGCCGTAGTAAAGAAATCCATAGGAAGATACCACAAAGGGGACGAACCACACCAACAACTCGCGAACGGAAGCCACCTGCATAGCCATCTGCCTCTCAGCCATTCTTCTTGCCAGCTCCACAGTGGATGACACCTGAAGATGTATGAAGTAAAAGGTAAATCATCCGTGGCTTTTTGAGAAATATATTTACTGAGTATGTATAGTGGGTTGTGCTAATAGTAAACTGTCTCACTTATTTGAGTACATTTGGCTTATGTATCAACTTTTCAGTTTAGTGAGTGTAATTAATACATATATATCTTTGAAAATTACTCAGAGAATTAAAGGGACATTCATTTCTTTTCTCATAATGCACAGTCTGATGTTCTTGTTCTTAACTTACCATAAGTGACTTTTCAACAATGCTATTAGTACCTACTGTCTAATTTTCATCAGTATAAGAATAGCCTTCACAATATTTTACCGCCTTATAGTGCTTCCCTCTGCCTCTGAGTCTGTGCTACAATCCTTTCCCATTCCAGCATATGAGGATGAAACTGCGTAGTAGGTAGAGCTGGGAGAGTATAAATACTGTAAATTCACAACGAAGAATCGCGGAGCATAAATTCCTGTAGTTCCATCATTTTGCGTGCAAGTTGGTTTCAAGCACGGGAACTCCGCCCCGTCTTCAAGAACACCTAGTAATAAGAACAAGAAGAATGGCAATAAATATAAAACCAATGATGATGATGATAGTAATAATAGCGCCGCCTTTATTTCTACGAACCATCTCATTCTTCACGGAGGACAGCGCATTCGGAATTCGCGCACTCGGAATTCGCGCACCGTCTTCCGTTGGCGACTTCGCGGAAACACTGTTGAAGGCGCCCATGCTGAGTGCTGAGAGCTGCAGACACTACTCCGCGCAGCTGAGGGCCTGCTGACTCCTCTGACCACAATACTAAAGATCCGTGGAGTAGAGAGACGGTGCTGTGAACGTTATCAGCTTCCTCAAGTGACAGAGAGCGTGATAGTGAATGATAGTGACCTGCTTAGGAGGATACCACTTAGCCCACTGTTCGATTTTGTAGATCTATCACAGGTTGAGTAAGATATAAATGTTACTGAAGCCTGCATAAAATGCTCCCAAGATAAAACAAAAGGATGCTATTGAACGGACGAGAGAGAGAGAGAGAGAGAGAGAGAGAGAGAGAGAGACGGCCCTGACTTAATTTTAGGTAGGTGGATTACATGATGGCAAATATACGCAACTCGCGCTTCTGTAACCCGTAACTGTGAATAGAAAAATATGTCACAAAGAACATATATTTGCAAGAAAGTCGAGGAAGGAGAAGATGCTTAATGAAAAATGGCAGTGTTCATCGTCTAGCAAGTTTTCCCGCTACTTTTTAAATTATCTTCTATTACTCTTCCATTTACCGTGACTCGTTTCTGGATCCTGGATGTCCGTGAACTGGCCTCTTCCATTAATAATAATAATAATAATCTGTAGTGTCCTGTTTAGCGAGTTACATAAGAGTTTAGCGGCCAAGTGACCATGTGGCAACGCTGCGCCGGGCTCCAGTATGGCCGGCCAGGCAGTCGCGGCGGGGGACATCGACGTCGACTTTCTGCCCGTCATCTACCAGTACCTCCGCTGGTGAGTACGTCGATTTATATGTCAAGGAAAAGAGTAATGTCCAGCAAATAACCATGTGTGCCTGTGAGTCTGTACAGAGGGGTCACGGGGGGACGCTCTGAGCCTTGCGTTGGTAGGAGGAAAGGTTTGGGAGGGCGGCAAGGTGGTGAGCGTTGTGCCGATGGTGTTTTTGTCTGTGTGTCGGCGGCCTCAGCTCACCTCGGCTGCATTTTCGAGGTCCCGCACACTTTGGGTTTGCACTGAGAGGCGTGGAGGCCGTGTGCCGTGCGTCCGTCTTAATAAAAAGCCTCCCTCCCACGGGTACGTGTTGTATAACTCTAGAAGTCCACCCGTCTCTCTGTTGATGCTGCTTACCCAGTGATTGCTATTTTCTTCGGTATATTAGAAGCAGTAGTTAGCTAGATTAACCGATAATATTTAAGAGAGGGTAGCCACCTCTTGCGAAATTAATCCTTACAATATGGATTCTTATTTTGGTCCTTGAATGCAGTGCAGTAACAAATGACTTCCAGAAAATAGAAGATGGGTTTGCTCCCCCCATCAGGGGGATCGTGGGGGGCGAATTCCTCCCTCTAAGGGGGTCAACCTATTAGGTAGGTTGTTAAGTTGGGTTAGTTTAAATTTATTCAGCATGTGGTGTGGGCCAGCGGAGATGTGCAGCGCGGGACAGATGAAGGCAGCAGCAGGGTGGGCCCACGACACAGGCCGGTGGGAGCGGGTCAGCGGTGGGTCCACCTCAGGCATTGAATTCAATCATTTGGTGATTTCTGGAAAAAAATACTATCCATAATAAAAAGCCTGATATTTTGTCCAGAAATAAGCAGTCAGTGTCTCAAAATTAGTAGGTTGCCCTCTTCAATAATCCCCCTATTGGTGCTTGCTTACCCTTTAATTTCTTATATAAAATTAATACTCCGTACAAAACTGCACATACGGCACAGTGCCATATTGCTTTGCCGTTACATATCAGTCAGTTCTGAAATATCTTATAATGGAATTAGGGGGAGGTGGCAGAGGATATATCAAGGTAAAGTTGAGGGTATATGCTCTAGCTGTGCATGGCCTCAGTGCTCATTTCCGCCGCATTGGCCCTCGTGCTTATGGTGGAAAGAACCCATTACTCCGTGACATGGGGCCAGTGTGACATCATGGTTACCACAGTTTACCTTCCTAATTCTATAATTGTTCCTCTTTACTGGACTCTTCTACTCTTGGCATATATTTGGTGTGGCAGAAAATGTTAGCAGTGTAGCCTTCATACAGTTCTTTTTCTCTTACCACAGTTTATCCAGCTTTTTCTTGTACATATGTTTTAAGTACACAAAGCTGTAAGGATGTATTTAATTTTATATCAACGCATGTGACCTCTGTATTTACATCAGCCTGGAGAAGGAGCAGCCAGACGTGGGCCGTGTGTCTCAGGAGTCCAGTCAGAAGGTTCTGGAGCTGCAGCGCAAGATCCAGACAGCACGAGAGCAGGTAAACAGTGGAGTCGTATAGATAAACAAAACGCTCTATTTGTGGATGACATGTAAGCCTCCTATCTCCTCCCACACTCACTGTTCATCATACTTTGCTCTTCTCTCAGGTACGAAAACTTCCTGGAGTGGAATACAGCCGTGAAGAGCAGCTTCGTCGTCTGGAGGCTCTAAGGAAGCAGCTGGCTCTCAAGAAACACCTCCTACTCAAGTATAAGTCCAAGAGCGAGGCCCCACACTAGGGAGGTAGGAGGTCATTCACTATCACTTATTGATACTACTGAAAAAGGGTGTGATATTTTAACCTTTACCTTCTTGACCTTTTCTCTCTTTCAGATTATTCTTTGTCCTGTGTTTCATTTCACTGTGTTCCTTCGTCCTCAGGTCACAGAGTCAGGCAATGGTACTGCGCTACCTTTTGCACAAACTCATCAACAACCCACAAGTGATAGAAAAGCTTGCTGAGTCTTACCCCATTCGTCGGGCAGCTCAGATCACAGCTTACGCTCTGCAGCAGGGCAAGGAAGCCATCAAGGAGGCGGCAGAGTCAGAAGCAACCAAAAGGGTGAACCGATTCAGGGAAGACTTCAGCCAGGAAGTCAAAGAAGGGTTCAAGAAGGTTGAGGAGCAGCACAGGAACCGGAAGTAGTTGTGTCAGTTTGCAGGGAAAGTAGAACCTCATTAGGTATTAGAGGAAGCAGAAGAAAGACTGTGTGTGTGTGTATGTGAATTTTGTAGATTTTGTATACCTCTCTTATTGACTTAATCCAGCATCATATCAGTATGCCTGAGAACACTGCCAGCCAGAAGCCAGAAGGAGAGGAGAAGAAGCCAAAATGCAAGGCATGCTGTGCCTGTCCGGACACTAAGCGAGTGCGGGATGCCTGTATAGTGGAGAATGGTGCGGACAAGTGCAAAGATGAGATTGAGGCTCACAAGAAGTGCATGAAAGAGATGGGCTTTGATATTTAGTGTTGCAGGAACAGCAGTGTATACATGGGACAAAGTGATGAACAAGGTCAGTTCTTTTTTCTTTTTCATATTCACCTTGGAATGGAAGTAGATTGTTAAGAGACAGCAGTAGCCCTTTTTTTTTTCTTTTTTTTTGCCAAGATTGATGACGACACAAGTCCAAGCATACCCAAACAATGACAACGACATCACAGAAGCACACTTTATTTGTTGCGGAACCCATGGGTGAGAAACCCGTCACAGAGCTAGCCGGCATAGGAGAGGTGTTGGGCAAGCGGTTAGAGAACAGAGGGTTTGATAAAGCCTATGTGGTCCTGGGACAGTTCTTAGTTCTCAAGAAGAACAGGGAGCTCTTCTTGGAATGGCTGTCAGACATGGTGGCTGCTAACTCCAACCAGGCATCCGAGTGTTACCAATGCTTGGCTGACTGGTGCAGCGAGTTCCTCTAGACTTGCTGTTGCTGCTGTTGCACAACAACACCCAGCTGTTGTCATACCTTAGGCCATTATGTCTTTCCGACACTCGACCACGACCATGGGATCCACAGACCCCGCCGACCTGGAGCCACTGTTGTCAGAGCAATACTCTACCACTCCCTCACCTCATGCCACTCGCCCATTGGTGAGGAGAGCCTTAGTGAGACATGGGGTGACCAAGCGAGTTGCTATGTCTTTGGTGCCACCGCTGGTGTACCCAGAGTACAGGCGAGTATACTCAGACCTTAAAGGACCCCTGCTGATAGTAGCCACTCTGGCTTCCATTATTCTCTATGGCCTTCATGATCCAAGACGGTCACTAACATGGGAGTTTGTGACCACTGTCAGGCTCACTGTAGGCTACTGGCTAGGGTTTTCCCTGCTGGCCTTCCTGATGGGGCGCTGCTTTAGCACCAGCCTGAGCCTGGCCCAGCTGTTGGCCCTGGCAGGGTATAGTTTGACAGGTCACTGCCTGGTGCTTCTTGGCGCTGAGTTACTGCACCAGGAGGAGAGCCACACTGTTTTCTTCCTTCTCACCACAGTGTTTGGAGGTCTGGCCACAGGGCGCCTCGTGTTGCTGGTTCTTTTCCACACACCACAGCCACCGCACAGGCTCCTGCTGGGCTCCTCTCTGGCCTCCATACACCTCATGCACCTCATTTACATCCACTTTGCGTGCATGAGAAGAAAGTTCAGTGTTTGAGGAGTGAGTGGAAGAAGGCATAGAGGGAGGTCAGTAGTTGGTAGATCATGTGGCTGACTGTTGGTGAAGCATCACCATCCCAACAGATTACTTGTTAGATTGAATTTCAGAGGCATTAATTAGGTTGTCACCAGGTTCTCACTTTAATTATTATTATTGACTACATTTGTTTGTAATTATTATTAAAATTTCTTGTAATTATTTTACCTTGACTTAATGGAAATAACTTACAGAATTACTGTGTCATAAGTTACTGCTGTAGTGTTGCTGACAGAAAACTGTTGTAAATATGTAATGAAGATTAAAAAGGAAAATTCTATAGATCATGTTCCTTACCAGTGCTAGTCATATCTAGATTCGAAGACTTGCTTTTAACCCCTTCCACACCACAGTGCTGTCAAAGCCTGCAGGTTCTGCTCCTTACCAGCAGTATGTGTGTGCCACATGCAAACTGGTAGCAAGGTTCTTTAGATAAAAAAAATTCCTTTTCATCACACTATTCTCCCAGGAGCCCAGGACATGTATTGCACATCCTGGGATAGTCTCCCAGTAACCCAGGATGTACATGCAAGGGGTTAAGAGCTCAGTCTAAGAAGTTCCTCCCATTTGCCAACGAAAGAATATTCTTTGCCGTTTCTGCCACTTCATGTTTTGTTTCCATGAATTTGAGTTAACCTGGTATGTCATAATGCTCTAATCAGAATTGGGACTTGCAGTTTTGTGTGGATGAAAGGTATGGGCAAGTGATGCCTTGTGTGTATCAAGACAAGCAAGTATGGGGTGTATCATCGGACAACACAAACACAGCAGCACTTTGATCTAAGGTAAAATGTGTTTTACTTTTGTGTGCATGTACAGTAAAATCCATTAATTCAAATACTAACATGGGCCCACCTGTTTGAGTTTTTGTGTGTATGTAAAGTAAAAGTTCATTGATACAAATAGCATGAGCCCACCTGTATGGATTTATCATTTTTTTGTACTGTTAACCCCTTCACTACGGCTGGGCCAAAACAGTGCCCCACGCCATATCCGGGATCACCGCGCACGCCAAATTTCAAATGTTGCTATTGAACATAACAAGTTTTCAGCCATAAATTCAACATAATCATCATGTATTATCTATGAAAACATGCAGAATTAAATGGTGCACATAAAGAAACTCACTAAGGGCGGGCCAAAACAGCGCTCCGCGCCGTATCCGGGATCGCCGCTCGCGCCAAATTTCAAATGTCGCTATTGAATATAAAACGTTTTCAGTCATAAACTCAACACACTCATCATGTATTATAAATGAAAACATGCAGAATTAAATGGTGCACATAAAGAAACAAATTAATTGATAATTTTGAGGTGTAAGCATAAATATAGAGATTAAATAACTTGTATATTGGCTAAAGCGAGCCAGGATGCAGTATGCGTGTCCTCGGATATGGTACGGGGCACGCAAGGACGCGGTATATGTGTCCTCGTGTTGAAGGGGTTAAATGGTATATTGAATTACATAAATGTGTACATAATACTGAGTAATTTCAAACATTAGTATGGATGGTGGGACATTTGATAATATGGGTAAAGGAAGAGGAAGGAAACACAGGTCAGGAATATATGGACCTTAATAAACCGTTTCCTTCCTCCTCCTTCACCCATTAGTATGGATAGTTTGTTAAGCTTTATTAAATTAGAAGAATTCCTTTTTTGGACATGTCAGTTGTGTTCATTCAGCAAACTATGATCTTGTGTTTAATTTGACTCACCACTAATTCCTTCATAGTTTTCGGATTGCATAATGACGGCAGTGTCAAATGCATATGCAAGATAGTGATGTACACCGCTGGCCCCTCACCTGAACAAAAAGCGGAGTTTTATAGCCTTGATATTTTTAATTTTCACGACCATATTTTCTATTTGATTTGTGACAGTTCAGATTACAATGTAATCCCATTGTAGATTGTGTAGGGCTGTGCATACATAACTGGTTGAAATGAGAGATTATATAAAGTTTAGAGAACAGTTTTATTGAGTATATGACTAGACAAGACAGCTGGTACAAACACTGTACATGAGAAGCCATTCTGGTGATAGCTCTCAAGGCACTAGTAGGATGGGAATGAAAATAAATAAGTTATCTAACGTCCATATCCATGCCACTGACTGACCTATGAAAGGCTTGATATTGTGTATAAAAGACAGAAAGTAAAGTACATATACAATGAAGCAGGTAAAAAAAGAATTATGAATGGAATCGTGAGTAGGATAGTTCAACGCCTGAAAACCAATCTCGAGACAAAGAAAGGATGGAAATTATGTTTGTATCAAATTTACTGTACACATCATATGCCAGACATGAGTAAAAATGATTGTACTAGCAATTCTCACAATGGTTAACAATGACCAGTCTCAACACAAGTAAGAGTGTAAAGCAACGCTGCAATATTTCATTACAAGTAATAAGGATCACTAGGAAGTGTCGGCAATATCACAGTTTTATTGCCACATGACTCACTCCCTAGCTGGGAAGAAAACTGTCCCAATTCAGGGACAGCAACAAAGAGTTGATCTCAAATATGTACTATCAATTTAACAGTCCTGTAGGTCAGTCTTATATAAACTGTAATAATCATAGTAGTATATATATATACATAGATATGTACATTCTTCACCCTTACTGTTTATAAATATAGAACATTATAGAACATTACTTCTACAGAGAACAAGAAATCGCATCACAGACTTGGAAAGACGTAAAAGATATCCTTGGCAAGGTTATTTTACTGAGCTCCTGTAAATAAATATTAACCAGACTGTTTGAATTTTACCAGTTAAGAGAATCTCAATGTAAATTATATTCCATAACATTGTGGAAAATGTGCCTAAATCCTTGCACTAAATCTCACTCAACGAAACAATTGTTTCAACCAGAGACTGATGGACCACAAAGTAGTTACTTATGACATTTTGATCAGGTTTCATAGAACTTGCATGAAGACACTGCTGCCGCTCTTCTCCATCAACAAACATGCTCAAATGAATCATTCAGATCTTTGCATGAACCCTCAGATTGTGTTCCTTTGGTTCTTCCTGAGTGGGGTACGCAGAGTGAATGCCAGTCCGTCAAGCATGATCACTGCTCAGACTTGCATCAGGTCCCTCCCTAAAGGTTGTGACAGCTGCCTCACTCATCAGGTACAATGGTAAAACAACCATCAACTTAAAGCAGATGTTCTGGGGCACACTGTTGCTGCCCAGCTCAAAGACCCTTTCAGCTCAGCACCACTGCTTCCTTCATGGCCTGTATCCACCTGAAATATATAATCAGTTTTATTTGCAAGCATTATTTAAGAGTTATTAGAGGTTTAGCATCATGTCAACACTTAAGATGGCAGTAAATCAATTAATATTATGTCATACTTCTCAGCCATATATGGAGAGTCAGTCTGGAAGACAAGAGGTGGTTGGTTGGGATGGGTGAGCTGGAATGCCAGGCAGTCGTCCAGATCCGACACCTCCCGGTCCTGGTAGGAAGAGGGTTAGAGCACCTTTATTAAACTGTTCAGTAAGCTTTCATAAAAGTAATGAGATGGTATATAATTGCATTGTAAGAATTTTTCCTCACTTAATGTTTCTATTAGAAGATTCTGTATTCATATTTATAGACTACTATGGATTTCAGAGGCTGTGTTAAATTGTTTTTCTGAAATATCTCGGTAAGTAAGTTTCACACCCCCCGCTAATATTTGTCAGCATAGTGCATTAGCAGAGAGGTGTGAGTAAGGCACATACTCTTGACACTTGAAGGGAAATAGTGAAATGAAACGACAGTAATCGGACATCATGGCGTCAATCCCCAGGCCCCGCCCATATATGTATGTATGTATGTATGTATGTATATATATATATATATATATATATATATATATATATATATATATATATATATATATATATATATATATATATATATATATATATATATATATATATATATATATATATATATATCCTCTCTCTCTCTCTCTCTCTCTCTCTCTCATCGTACTGTATTTGTCATTTTATATTTGAGAGTGACATTACGTGGAAATGAAGGCGAGGGTAGGGTAATGTGGAGGGTGATAACCAGCATGAATGATGGTAGTCAGATAGTTTGGTGATGTTGAGCAGTTTGAGGAGACCGGAGATTTCATTTTTGTGACACGGGCTTACAGCTGCAGTCCAATAAAACTTGGACACACACGATGGTGGTTCCAAGTGTGGGGGTATGGAGGGAGAAGGTAAAATTTTTCTCTGCATGAGATTGTGACCATGCGCCAGCAGTGCATCTCCACCTTCAAGCTCACCTTCAGGTGACACCACTGCCGTGCTGACTGATGAGGTGAATAGCGACGTAGGGAAGCATAAGTAATGAACAAGGAGGGTTTAGAAAGGAATGGTGATGTAAAAAACGCTGGTTTGCTATGAATTTGGCAGTAAAAAAATAGTATATATAATAGGGGCCTTTTATACAGAAGCAAGAGGATAGCAACAGGGGGACTAGTTCTCGGGATAGTGTTGCAGTAGAAAAGGTGGATACAAGGGCAGGCGTATGTTGGAGGAGTAGTGCCAATTCCAGATGGTAAGGAATGTGAGGTGTGCATACCTTGTTGATGGGGTCCACCTGGTACCCAAGCACCGGGAGGCTGTAGAGGGCCAACACGTCCTGGGGCGCCCGGTACTCGTAGAGCACGCGGTCCTTGAGTACAAACCAGCCGCGCCGCCATGACCGCCGCACAAGCATGCGCAGGTACCCACTCATCTGGGCTGAGGCGTCACTAGCACTCACCTGCATCATGGAAGGAACATATTAACCTGCAATTCTTGAACTTCTCCATGAAGGGAAATATCAAGGTACATCAGGAACCAGGCACTTTTTCAATTTGAAGTTTCTACTTTATGGAGTTTATGCAAATAATTTTTTCATTTGTTTTCAGTTCTAGGAATGCCTCCTGTTATTGTCAAAACCACATAACTTTTTGGACAACCTGTGCCAACAGCTTGATATGGATAACTGGTCATTCAGGCATACAGCATCATTGTTCTTACTGTCTAAACTGCATTCTCACTTAATTTCCTCCTTCACTTACCTCCATCAACCTCTCTGGGACCTTCTTTTTGTTGCGGGATTTGTTGTTCTCTTTGATGCCTCGCCGGAACTGGGCCTTCAAGTTATCCACCTGCCTTTCCCTGTGTCCGTCCCCCTCCTGCAGTTGATTCTGCTGTTGCTGCTGCTGCTGGTTCTCCTTCTGGTTAATGCCCTTGGTTTTCACTTCGAAGTCCTGTTGGAGCACCTCAAAGCAGGCATCACACACCCTGGCTACCTGGTTCTTCTTGTACTGCAGAGGTGCCCGATTGGAAGAGCATGGGTCGCATACCACCTTAAAAGAGGGAGGGAAAGGGTGTTTATGCTGCACACACACACTGCCAATACCGAGAATGTACATCAGTTTCATTATTCTAATATTAACTCAGTGCTAGAAGTAGGAGTGTCTTAAGGGATGTTTAAGTATGTTTAGTAATCTGAGGTGTCGGGTGTTTCAAGAACAGGGGAGGAGGTGGGCAGGAACGTACCTTACCACAGGCACGGCAGTGGTGTCGCCTGAAGGTGAGTTTGAAGGTGGAGGTGCACTGCTGGCACATGGTCACCCGGTAGTCTGGGATCCACACTGGCGCCTGAGGAGCAGCCAAACAGTGCGGAGGTTAAGAAAGAGGAGGAATGTGAAGCTATGAAGAAAAGTGTGTATTACAGTCTGATGGTCATGTTCATTCATTCTATTGGGATGGATTGATATATTCTGGAATAAAGATGGAGAAAAAAATTGTAACTGCTTTTTTCCTTCCACTGGAGGCAGATCATATGGTTAACTTTTCATGTGTGGACAGAATATTGTCTCATTTAAAAGTTATAGATCTTGAAGAGGGTTTTATTTTAAGGCTGTGAGAAAGTAATGGAATAAGGGAGGGGAGGACAAGGTGGGTTTTCTGTTGACATGGGTGAGGGGGAGGAATAACAAAGAAGGTGGGCAGGGGAGGCTGACTTTGGGAGGAGGAGCTACTGGGGAAAGATAACGGAGGACTGGGTAGGATGGAGGAAGGAACATGCTGGTAATGTGAACTATTTTTTTTTTCTTGGGGGTAGAGAGGTTTGGATAAGCTTAAAAGTCACCTGCTTGCCGAGGGTGGAGGAGGAAGGGGGGAGAACCTCTGGCAGCTTGGCTTGCAGGAAGGAGGAGCGGCGGGAGGCGTTGTCGGTGATGGCTTCCCGCAGTGCCCTCAGCCACTCGTCCCGCTCCTCGGCTGAACTGTAAGGCGACGCAAGATTATGTAAGTGTTATAAAGATTTACATAGATTCACCATGTTACTGTGCACTGTAGAACAATATATAGGAAAGGTAGGTGTTGAAGAATGTATAATTAGATATAAAAATATGGGAGAAAGCAATAAGTGAGGTAAAATCAAATTATAATATACTATTAAAATGGGAGAGAGAGAATAGTTGAACAAGGAGGTAAAGAAAGGAGTAGAGACAAAGATTATAGAGAAGTTAATGAGGGAGAGTTTAGGGAGGAAAAAAAGGGAAGGGACTTGGGTAGGCCTGATGACAAGGGGGTGGAGCCATGTATCAATCATCTTTCGTGACCAGCATAATAGGAAAACCAACACCATTTATTTACTTAGGCAGGGAGGAGTGGTGGATAGAGGGCAGAGTTCACCTCATTTTTGTGGTTAGTGTTGCATTGTTGTGACACGCTGTTTTTGTCTCATTCAGGGAAACAACTGATAAACCCGACCAGTTAATCTGATAGTACAGCGTGGCTATTCCGGGAAGCTCTATTGTAATGGAGGAAATAATTTTAAGCTTATTTTTTTATTATATACCTTTCAGTTAACTATCTATGTTCTGTTGACATATCTAGTATAGCATTTTAAGCTTCGAGTTGTGGGTCATATACTAAGCACTAAAAGGATGTCAGTAGATTTTTTTGGCGACCTAAAAATGGATAATATTTCTAAGAGTATCTGCATAAAAATCCTCACGGGGCATCAATCTGTATAATCAAAGGCCTCTGTGATCCCAAACATGAAACTCCATCAATAACTGACCTCTTCTGGCCACTCTATTCTATTCCACTCCTATCTATTCTATTTTCCTTTTATAAGAGCAATGCTTGGCGAGTCATTTACGTGGGTTCTTGTCTTTGCCCTTGAGCTGCTTCCATTGCCGTAAAAAAAAGAAAAAGAAAACTCCGCTCTTGTTTCCTGAAGTTACCGTCGCGTATACATCATTGCACCACGCGCACAACATATCCAGCCAACCACGTAACCAGGAAAAGAGTCACGAAAGTAGGATAATTGACGTGGCTATCCTGGGAGGCTCTATCGTAACGGAGGAAATAACTTCGGATTTTCTTTATATATATGCTTTTCAGTTGACTAGATCACGACGTTTCTCCTACAACTTTCTTTCATAGGAGGAGTACTGAATTAGCGGCTTTTTTTGTTTGAGTGTTTTGAGAGCGAGAGAGAGAGAGAGTTCCCAAAAAGTACACTCGCCTATATCATTGCACCACGCACTCAACATATCCAGTCAACCACGTAACCAGCAGGAAAGGAGCCACGAAAAGTAGGTAAGATTCGAGGGCAGTGAAATACCAGCGGCGTGAGTCTGACGTGCAGGAAGTCGCAGGTATCAAGATGGGAAGTCCCCGCGCCAGGTGAACAAAAAATCAAGTTTCATCATAGCTCCAACGTTGATGATTGGCTTTTACGTGATTCATTCATTCTCTCTCTCTCTCTCTCTCTCTCTCTCTCTCTCTCTCTCTCTCTCTCTCTCTCTCTCCATTTTTCCTCCCTTTCCTCTCCCTCATTGACTTATCTTTACTGCTTGTTCAACTCTCTCTCTCTCTCTCTCTCTCTCTCTCTCTCTCTCTCTCTCTCTCTCTCTCTCTCTCGTAAGTGGCGCGTGCCTTCAGTTCGCTCACCTCGCCTGGAGCGTGAAGGAGCGTGACGTGGAGATGACGCTGAATTCGTTCTTGAAGTCCTCGGCCCGCGGCGTTTCCACTCTCATGCCCTCCAGCGGTAGCTCGTAGTTGAGTCTGAGCGCGCCGCCGGGGCTGCTGGTGGCGAAACTGGTGTACAGCAGGACGTCCGACAGCTGGGGGAGAGAAGTTGTGCGCGGTGAAACTTGATACTACGACTACAACTACTATTACTATTACACCTCCTCCTCCTCCTACTACTACTACTACTAATAATAATAATAGTAATAACTGAAAAAATGCTTACGATTACATATAAAAAAAGTTTGACAGTTACTTTGTATGTAACCTATATTGGAAATCTTGCATGAAGACAAAATTGAAAAAGGTCGCCTACGTAGGAATCAATATAAATTTCCAAATTTGCTCGGCCATCGAAATACTGCGACTGAAAACATTTTGTACTTCAACTTAACTACTGGACTCTCTCTAATCGTGACTCTGCGTTAGTGGAGATTGCAATGGTTCGTACACCAGATGTTATATATACGACACCAGCAATCCGCCCGAGAAGAGGAGAAACACAGAACAATAAAAAGATCACACGGGAAGGAGTTACTGACGCGACAAACTCAGATTCCTTCACTCTTTTTTCCAATACGAAATTAAAATGAACTGGAAGGTGATGAAACTAAGGAAATATCGTTCGTTTAGGAGACAGAATAGGAAGACAGACAGGAAGAGATTGAAAGGATGGGGAAGAGATATAAGAATAGATAGATTGAAGAAAGAGACTGGGATGCATAACAAAGAGAAGCTATGGATAGATTAACAAAGAGGATAGGAAAATAAGTTGATACTTGCTATTATTACCTTCATCAGCTGCACGTTTGATAGTTCACGAGTCAGTGATTAGACAGAAGGAGTTGTTGACGCGGCAAACTCACTCGCTATTGAAATACGGAATGAAACTGAACCGGGGGGTGTTGAAATTCAGGAAATATCGTTCGTTTCGGTGACAATAGATAGTCAGATTGAAAGATGGTGGAGATTAAACATGTGGATAGGGACTAGATATCAGAATACAGATAGAAAAGAGACGTGGATGGATAATAGAAAAGAGGGTTGGATAGATTAACAGAACAGAAAAATAGGTTGATATTGGCAGTCATTACTTTCATCAGCTATACGTATGAGAGAGAGTTCACAGAGTCATGGAAACAAACACACTGCTTTGATATTTCGTACAACAATCATACGCAGTTTCCCATGGCAGACAACAGCGGCGGCGGTTGCTTCGGGCGGTGAAAGGATGGGGGACGGACGGAGAGAGCGGCGCGACAGATCGGTGGATGGTGATATGTATTATTGTCATGCGCTTGGCGACACGGAAAGACGGTGACGGTTACGAAAGCACGCTTGCCCAAGATCTTCGTGTTTCTTATTCTCCTCAACAAGCGATCGACATCCATTGAGAGAAGAATACTATACAAAGACCATTAGTGCTTCAAAAGGGAGTGTAAAGTTGTGAACGTAAAGTTAAGAATATACGCTATAGCTGCGCGTGGCCTCGATGCTCATCTTAGTCACAGTAGCCCTTCAGTCTGGTTGCGAATGTAGTCTTTTGTCTTTTTTGTTACATTTATGATATCAGAAGGCGTGCATGGTTTCAAATCAATGAAGGAAAGCACAAAATAAAAGATGCTATGAAAAGGCCCTCTCGTGTAACACTGATGTAGTGTTTTATTTCATCTGAACATTCAATAATCAATAAGCGAATGGTAAAACGATTTGACCGCTGGTGGCAAGGAGGCGGTGTTACCATTTGTCACGTCCATGAGTCACCAAGATAAATAGGTGATTGGGCGTGAGTAGGCCTATGAGAACGGAGTTTGTTGGGGACGGCTGAAAAACGAGGAGGAGGAAGGGGAGGACGGGGAGGAGAAAGCTAAGAAAAAAGAGAAAGTTATGTCAGGTGGGACGGCCCATCTGCCATACTGATGTAAAAGAAAATGTGAAATTCAACTGAAGAAGAAGAGAAAGAAGAAGAAGAAGAAGAACAGGTTAACCTACAAAACAAAACAAAAAAATGAAAGAAACAGAAGCAACAGCACTCTCTAACAAGTCTAAAGGAAGAAAAAAAAGAAAGAAAAGAAGTAGAGGGAGAAGAAAATGAATAACGATAATAATAAAAAGAAAAGAATAACAAAATAAAGAACAAAAGTGAAGACAGCCAAGTCATACGAGTTTAAATACACCTACTGGGAAGCATAATACGGACGCAAGAGTTAAGACACGTTAAGTACAGCCAAATGTCACGAGTATTTACATTTACCAAACACGTTCGAGACACACGATCATACATACCAACACACACACACACACACACACACACACACACACACACACACACATAACACGTCAGGTACAGGAAGGAAGTGAACACGTTAAGTACAGCCAAATGTCACAAGTATTTACATTTACCAAACACGTTCGAGACACACGATCATACATACCAACACACACACACACACACACACACACACACAACACGTCAGGTACAGGAAGGAAGTGAACACGTTAAGTACAGCCAAATGTCACAAGTATTTACATTTACCAAACACGTTCGAGACACACGATCATACATACCAACACACACACACACACACACACAACACGTCAGGTACAGGAAGTGAACCGGAAGCACACAAAGAAGTCTCGCGGCCTCCTTGCGGTCTAGATTTAATTTTTATTCCTTTCCCAATGACTACAAAGCTTGCGTGAATCATTTCCTTCCAACTCTTTACTCTCTCTCTCTCTCTCTCTCTCTCTCTCTCTCTCTAACGGTGCTGCTGGAAACCTCGTCAAGTCAGTCAGTCAGTCAGTTCGGTTCGCATGACGATTTTGGATTATTCAATTTACGGTTCCGGCAGTTCGTGAGACCCAGAGAAGTCCCGCCATGCAAATTTCCCGGAAGAGAAAGAGAGAGATTAGGTGACGATAATTTCTCCTTTGAGCGCCGCCGCCTCTGAGAGAAGAACAGTACAGTGAAGTCGTAATGCTAATCTGCGGAGTGAGTCTAGTGTCGTAACGAAGTCCTGGAATGGAAAAATGTCATCTCTCGTCTCCATGTCGTTTACAGTTAGGAATGGGAATTTGGTTTATCTAGAAGACCCTAAACTTACATAAGCACTCTTACAATAGATAAATACGTATGCACATAAACAAATGTATTAAGAAAGAGCAAGAAAAAGAAGCTACGGCGATTAATAGTGAAATTTTGTTAATCTATAAAAGACCCCAAACTTCCATAAGAACTGTTACAATGGCTAAATAAATAAATAAATAAAAAATAAGAAGAACAAAAAAAAAAACTCATTGCGGTTAAATAGCAAAATTGATATATCTTGTTTTTCTATCCATACGCATAACAGTGAGAGTAGCCTATTATGTTCCTTTCAGAGAGTTAGAATGCTATAGTTTTAAGTCCTCAGTAGATATAAGAACAACAAGAGGCAGTGTTTTCTTTAGTTTAACCTCCGAAAAACAGGAAAAAAACGGGTGTGTAGACTGTAGAATGTAAAGTATACCAAACGTCTTTTTAGATCGTACAAAAGGAAAAGATATTCGTCTAAAACTATTGAGATAATCCTCCATCTTAATTGCATGAGAAAAAATGAGAGGAAGCATAAACGAAAGATCACTGAGAAAAAAAGGCGAGTGTGTAGCATTTTCAAACGTGTTTTTAGATCGTATAAGAAGAGAAAACAACAACAATTCGTCTAAAATATAAAGTGATAGTCCTTCTTTGTAGCGTGAGGAAAATATAAGAGGAAGCATAAACGAAAGAACACGAGAAAGAAAACGAGTGTATGGTATTTTCAAACGTTTATTAGATCGTAGAAAAGACTGAGATAATCCTTCATCTTGGTAACGTGAGAAAATTAAGAGGAAACAAAAAAAGAGAAAGAAGAATCAACATCCCGACAAAAGCACACACACACACACACACACACACACACACTATTTCTGACTCACGCGCTTACTCACCCAATTTCTCGCTTTCTTTCTTTCTTTCTCTCTTCCACACGTGAATGAGATCGGCGCCGAGTACAAATATTTAGTTTAGAGAAAAAAAAAAAAGAAAGCTATGATGGCGTTTCTCTCTCTCTCTCTCTCTCTGAGAGAGAGAGAGAGAGAGAGAGAGAGAGAGAGAGAGAGAGAGAGAGAGAGAGAGAGAGAGAGAGAGAGAGAGAGAGAGAAACTGCTTCCTTTCTCTAAACGTTGGCTGAGATTTGTTAATTTCCGATGTTATCTTTAAAAAACGATTTGATTTTGATAATGTGATAATATGACATACAACGTGTGTGCGTGTGTGTGTGGTCATTACTCAGCCACTCACTCACTCGCTCACTCATAACACGTGACGTCTAAGCATAGTAGATTAGTCACAAGGTCGGTCACACACACACACACACACACACACACCACACACACACACACACGTACCCCCCCAACGCACACTACCGCAACCCCCCCCCCCACACACACACACATACACATAACCCCCCCCTCTTCCCTTCCCCTTCCCTCTCACCCCCACTTCCCACTGCCCTCCCCTCCCCCTCCAACCTAGTAGTACCACCCCCTTCCCACTCCGTTCCCGCCAAATTACCACCACTTCCCTCTCTCTCCCTCCCTTTATAGTACCACCTCTCCTCTGCCCCCTCCCTCTCTCCCGCTTCCTCTCCCTTCCAGCCCCCCGACCCCCCTCGAACAATGGCACCCGCTAATCTCAGTGGTCTGCCTTGCCACCCACTCGACACAATACACAATAGATAAAGTATAATCAGACATAACAAGCCCCGCCGTCGCCACCACCGCCACCGCCGTCTGTCAGTGCTTAATTATACATCCTTTCCCTTCTGTTCCTTTCCCTCTTCTTCTTCCTCCTCCTCCTCCTTTTCCCTTCCCTTCCATTCCTTTCCCTTGTCTTCTCTTCCCAACCCTTTCCTTTCCTTGCTCTCTTCTCCCTTCTCTTTTTTTCCTTTACCTTTACTTCCCATTTCTTTCTTTCCCCTCTCTCCCCTCTTCTCCCTTCCCTTTCTCTCCCCCTCCTCTCCCTTCTCTTTCCTTCCTCTCTTCCCTTCCCTTTCCCACCCTTCTCGGTCTTCCCTTATCTTCCCTTTCCATCTCTACCCTTCTCTTCATCTTCATACCCAGCCCTTCGTCACCCTTGAATATAAAAAACCCGACGGAGAGAGAGAGAGAGAGAGAGAGATTATGAACCTCACCATCTTCTTTATTACATGCACTTCGCTTCTAATTATGTGTGTTTGTTCTTAATGCAATAGAAGAAACATCATAACAGTTGTAGTAAGCAATCTCTTGACCAATTAGTTAGTTCTGTTATTATATTTGGGTTATTATTATTGTTTATTATTTATCACTATTACTACTATTATTACTATTATCTGCTGACCCAATGGAGTGACTTTTGGTATTATATTTTTGTGTTGTCATTATTTGTACAGGAAGGATGCTGGACTTGGCATTCTATTTGTTATTTAAGTTCTATATCATTATCATCGGACACTTCCTCTACTTTTCTCTCCTCTCTCTCTCTCTCTCTCTCTCTCTCTCTCTCTCTCTCTCTCTCTCTCTCTCTCTCTCTCTCTTTTTCATCACATCCTTTAACATTTAACATTTTATCTCCCAGCATTTAGCATCGTAAAGGGTATAAACAAACAAAGATAAGCAAACGAATTAATAAGTTAGTAAGAGTATAGATTAATAAAAAGTCAACATGTTTTTTATACCACTACTGTAACATCCTTCTAATCCAGTGTTAAAACGTCCTGACACAAGCATACTTCTAACACCAATACTCACTCACTTTACCCCGTTAACTGCCTAAATACAGTGTCCCGTTCCTAAGTAATGAAAAAAAATCTAAATAAGTACACGTTAACTTCCACAACACTGCTACTGCAACTTTCTAATCCTAAGTAAAGAATAAAATATGACTAAGTATACACGAATCTCTCTATCTTTCTCTGTTATCACTGCTGGAACTTTCTAATACAGCCTTAAAGTCCTGATACATACATGCTTTTAACCCTTCGACCCTCTCTTTAGTACCATGAACACTGCCTTAACACAGCTACTCGTTCCTAAGTAATGAATAAAATATGACTAAGTATACACGAATCTCTCTATCTTTCTCTGTTATCACTGCTGGAACTTTCTAATACAACCTTAAAGTCCTGATACATACATGCTTTCAACCCTTCGACCCTCCCTTTAGTACCATGAACACTGCCTAAAAACAGTGTCCCTTACCTTCCATATCATTACTGCAACTTTCTACTAAGCCAGTGTTAACGTCCTGCCACGCCTTCTTGACCCCACGACTCACTCTACCTTGAAAACTTCCTAAAAAACAGCAGCGTCCCTTCCCACCCCATTCCTCCCTTCCCCTGTTCCTCTCCCTTCCATCCTAACCTTCCCTTTCCTCGTTCTTTTCCATCTTCTATTTCCTTCCCTTCCCTTTCCACCCTACCCTTCCCTTCCCTTCCACCCTTCTATCCCTTTCCCTTTACACTCTACCCTTCCCTTTCCATCCTTCCCATCACCTTCCCTTTCTCCGTCCTCCTCCCTTTCCTTCTACCTTCTCCGTGCGTGTTGGTTACTCAAGACCAGAGCTTCGTTACTATATTCTTCCTGGTTAGAGAGAATGGGATGAGGCAACGCGTATGTCTCAATGGACGCCTGTGTGATCTGAGGTGATTCAGGTGAGCATAAAAGACTCGCTCACAGGTTTGGTAGATGCAGGAAAGAGTCAGAGTATTGTAAGAAAAGAGTAAGATAAAGGTTCTCTCACGCTTTGTATTGGGAGGTAAGAGGAGGAGGAGGAAGGGAACGAGGAAGGAGTGCAGTAAACATGTAAGTAAAGATGGGAAGGGATGTTAGGCTTCTCTCTTTCGCCGCGTAATGTATACTTTTCACTCCCTCTCTGATTCTCGTGATACTATGAACAAGAACCCTTCATCAAGACCCTTATGTGTGTAGACAAAGGTTGGCGTGTGAGTAGCGTGAGCAAGCAAGTTTCCCGGAGCGAGTTTTATTAGATAAGTGACGGCCTAACAAGAGAGAGAGGTGATGATGGTGGTGGTGGTGATGGTGGTCAGCTTGTCACATGTCACCTCTAGACTATTCTGTTCCTATTGTTATCTCTCACTTACGTAGCATGGGAGAACACCGATTATAACTTCCATTACCACATTAATCAGTCGTTTCACCATACATACTAGTCCTGAGCATCATAGTTTTTCGGCTGTTCTTCTCCCATTGCTATCTGTCAACTAAGCAGACCTTACCTCTCGACTGTTCTCTTCCCTTTGTTAAGTATCTGTGTCCTACGTGGATGGTTAAGTACACTGATTATACCTACCATTACCATATCAATCAGTCGTTTAATTATACATTCGGCGAGTCCTGAGTCATTAGAACACCAGAATTTGTCACATGCTACCACGAGACTGTTCTGCTCCCTTTGCTATCTGGCACCTACGTAGCATAGCAGTACAACGATTACAACTCCCAATACCATATCAAAAACCTTTAACCACACGAGTCTTCAATCTATACAACACCAAAAGCAACAACAACATAAAGGCAGAACCAACAGTACAATGGGACAACCATAAGACTAACCTCTCTAACCCCCTTTGGCGCACACGTATGGTCGATGAGTCATGTGGGGTACAAGAGGTCGCAATGAATGACTGATTGATGGGTGGGGAGGAATGAGGAAGTGCGGGAGAGGAGGAGGCTGGGGATGAATGATGACGTGATGGGAGGAAGGTGGGTGAGTAAGGCTACGGAAGGATGGGGGAGGTAAAGAAAGAGAGGAAGGAGAGGAAGGAGAAGGAGGAGGCTGGGTGAGACTGATGAAGGATGGATGGGGGTAAGGGAGAAGAGAAAGATAAGGAGATGAAGGGGAGGGAGGAAGGTGGTAGGGAAGGATGGGGAAGTTAAGAAAGAGAGAAAGGAGAGGAAGGAGAAGGAGGAGGCTGGGTGAGACTGATGAAGGATGGAGGGGGGTAAGGGAGAAGAGAAAGAGAAGGAGACGAAAGGGTGGGAGGAAAGTGAAGGAAGAAAGAGGAGAAAGAGGAGATAAAGAAGAGGTGGAGGATGGAGATCAGGGAAGAATGAGGAAGGGGAGGGAGGAAGGCAAGAAATGATAAAGGAAGCAAGGGGGAAGAGGAAGGAGATGGCAAGATGAAGAGGTTGAACAGAGGGGAGTCGAGAGAATGAGGATGGGAGCCAGGAAGGAAGGAGGGAGAGAGGGAGGGAAGAAGCAAGAAAAGGATGTTTTGACTGGTACTGGGCAGGCAGGGAAGACAAGAGGGAGAGAGAGAGGAAGGGAACCACAACACAGGGATGGTAGGTTAGCAGAAGGAAGTAGACGAACGGATGTTATAGTTAAGTCTAAATACAGGGCAGAAGGGAAGGAGTGGACGGCCTGTAGAGAAGGAAGAAGACAAGTAGTATGTCTATTGAAGACGACGAGGGTGGAGAGGGAAGAAAGATGGGATGGAGAGAGATGAGAAGACAATGGCTATGAGAGTGAAGGGCTGGGAGGGAAGGGGAAGAAGGAATAGTACATAGGGGACGAAAGGAAGGGGAGACTGTAACACATCAACAACAACGTAACACAACAATGATGGATGGAATGAGACACGGGTGCTTTGTTAGAGGCTGAAGAGAGGGAAGCAGAAGACAGCAGGATGGTGAGTACACAGGACATAGGAAGAGAAGGAAGGACTAGGAAGAAGGGACAGGTTGAAAAACGTAAAATATATAATGGAAAGCAGGATTTGAAGGTAGAGAAAGCGATAGAGAGAGAATCAGAGAGGGAGGGAAGCAGAGGACAGGATGGTGAGTACAAAGGACATAGGAAGAGAAAGAAGAACTAGGAAGAAGGGAGAGGTTGGCAAACGTAAAATAAATGATAGAAAAGAGGATTAGAAGGTTGAGGAGGCATTAAAGAGGGAAGGAAGGACAGACTTGGAAGGAAAAGGACTGAAAAACGTAAAATGCACGAAAGTAGAATTTTAAGACAGAAAATAGGAAAGAGAAAAGAGAAGGGAGGAAAAACTTGGGAAGAAGGGGAAAGGTTGAAAAGCGAAAATAAACATAATATAAAGTAAGATATGAAGGGAAAAAAGACAAAAGGGAAAGAGAGAGGGAGGGAAGGACAGACTGGGAAAGGAAAGGATTGAAAAACGAGGAAAGAAAGGGAAGGAAAGAAAGGGAAGGAAAGAAAGGGAGAAATTATAGGACGAGAAGCTGGCAATAGAAGCCATGAACCAATGAAAAAATAAGTATAAACGACTGACCCCTAACAGAAAGATATGTGTGTATGAGGAAATAGCTGAGCATCGCTGTGGCTTGTGGTGCGTGTCGGTGGTGGGTGGGGGTGAGAGAGGATGGTCCTGGTGGTGGTGGTGAGTCAGAGGTGGTAGTACGTGGTGGTGGTGGTGGTGGTGACTAAGTACACGCGGTCACAAAGATAGTGGTGGTGCTGGAGGTGATGACTAATGAAGCGTGTTGTTGTTGTTGATGTTGTGTTTGTTGTTAGTGGTGATGGTGGTATCTGGTGGTAGTTGTGGCTATGGACGTGCTCTTGTTTGTAGTAGTAGTTGTAGTAGTAGTAGTAGTAGTAGTAGTAGTAGTAGTAGTAGTGGGGGTAGGGGTAGTGGTGGTGGTGGTAGTGGCGCTAGAGGCTGTCTGCGGTGCCTCGTGAGTAACTCTTGGCCGAGGGTCGCGGTGGCGGGATAACCCCAATTGACGTGACTCAATAAGCGATCCTGTTAAAGCGACGGACGGCCAACTAGCCAGCCAGCCAACGGAGGCGACTCGAGAAGGACATGACCCACCCAACCCACCAAACTTACCTTGACATAAACGTAGGTGGGCGAAGCTTCCCCACTGACCATTATAACAAAGACGATTACAAAGACTTACTGAGCTCCCACCTGAACACTCCCATCGCCACTACCAAGAAGTAAAAATGACTAACAAAGAGAATTAAAGTTAAAATAGAAATAATAAGTGAGCGAACCGAGTTTTCTAAATTAGGTTTCTCTCTCATGCGTGGTCTTCTTCACCGAGCAACGCCGAGGTAATTTTCCAGCTCCTGACGACAGCCACAATGAGAAAGAAAAGAAGATAAAAGCAGAACAGGAAAAAAAAAAAGATCAAAGGTGAAGAAAAAGAATAACAGCAACGAAGAGGAGGAGGAGGAGGTATAGTAGTAAATGAAGAAGAAGAAGAAGAAAAAGAAGAAGAAAAAGGAAAAGAAAAAGAAATGGAAGAAGAAGAAGAAGAAGAAGAAGAAGTAAAGATAAGTAAAACAAACGAAGAGGAGGAATAAAAGACTCAGACGACGAAGAAAAAAGGAAGAGAAAAAGAAAAAGAAGAAATAAAAAGAGAAGAAAAGAAGAAGGAGAGAGTGGTATTTCACGGAGCGTTTTTTGTGATATATCTAAAGAAAGAATTAACCTACTCATTTAAGACGACGTAAAAGAAAATAGAACCTAAATATAAAGAAGAAAACCTTACCAAAATACCAAATGTGTAGGATGGAAAACGGATTAGAGGATTGACCACATCACGCTGAGGAAGGAAAATGTGGGGGCAGCTTCAGAGTAAGAGCGCGTAACTATTAAAAATAAAAGTTGCTCAATTTAACGTTTGTATGATGGAAAATAAATAATAAGATTGACCACTCGACACAGAGGAAGGAAAACTGAGGAGGCAGCTTCAGAGTAAGGGCGCGTAACTATTAAAAATAAAAGTTGCTCAATTTAACGTATGTATGATGGAAAATAAATAATAAGATTGACCACTCGACACAGAGGAAGGAAAACTGAGGAGGCAGCTTCAGAGTAAGGGCCCGTAACTCAGCTCCCCGTCTCTGTTATGAAAGAGCAGCGTGTGTCCATTCAATGACCGCCCACAACGGAGTCTTGTTCGCGGTAAAGTCAGCTTGTATAGAGTTCCTTCCCGAGAGAGATATAACTATCAACATATTAATTCTAATCGTCTCTGCATCTCGTCAAACGCCTTTCTCTTGACATTCGAATATTTGTTTTTCTTTCCTTCTTTGTTGCGATATCTCATTGTTGGCAGTCAGATAAGAGTTATTGAGAGCAGAGAAGTAGGGTGGATGGAAAAAAATTATACAGAGGCTTAGAAGTAATTGACGATAATGATCATGGTCTCCCCTTTGAATGTCTGTCTCGAGCAATATCTATCTACAATTTAACCGACGAAGGAGAAATGAGTCTACAGTCGAGACACCTGGACACATGCTGGGAGATGCTGAGTACACCGAGAGAAGAATGCTAAAGATGGAGCTGCCATGTAAGAGGAACAGTAAAGAGAAGGTTTATGGATGCCGTGATGCGATACATGCAGGTGGGTGACAAGACAAAGGAAGATGAAGAGGGCAGGGAGAGGGACCTGTGCGAATGAGAGAGATGCTGGGTATATCGAGATCAGGATGCTGGAGATGGGGCTGCCAGGCAAGAGGGAAAGAAGAATACCAAAGAGACGGTTCATGGGTGTAATGAGGCAGGACATGAAGTTAGTTGACATGTAAAATGGATATGCAACGGACAGGAACAGATATGTGGATGCAGGGAGATGCTGGGGATATCGAGAGAAGAAGGTTTGAGATAAGCTATTAGGGAAGAGGAACAGAAGAAGAGGTTTATGAATGTGGTGAGGCGGGTCATGCAGGCAGTTGGCGTGACAAAGGGAGGTGCAGAGGACAGGAAGATACCTATGCGGATGAGAAGAGATGCTGAGTATATCGCGAGAAGGATGTCGGGGATGGAAGATAAGATGTATGGGTGTGATGAGTCGGGACATGAAGGCAGTTGGCGTGACAAAGGGAGGTGCAGAGGACAGGAAGATACCTATGCGGATGAGAAGAGATGCTGAGTATATCGCGAGAAGGATGTCGGGTATGGAAGATAAGATTTATGGGTGTGATGAGGCGGGACATGAATGCAGTTGGCGTGACAAAGGTAGATTCAAAGGACAGGATGAGGTGGAAATGGAGGATCCGCTCTGGCGACCCTTAACGAGAACAGGCAAACGAAGAAGAGGGAGTCGGTGTCACTGCTTACAGATTCGCAGTTTCAACAAGACGTGTTGAAATGAATAACAAAGATGTGCTGGCAGTGTCTCAGCTGTTTATACCGGCCAACCTAGTGTTACCAAGCCAGTTTTCTGTTCGTTATGCGTCACCATGGATGTGCAATAAAGGTCACTCAATGTTGTGTAATATTGAGTGAGTCAGGCAGGCACAACCGTGAGAACACCAAGACAAGAGGTGAACCAGTCTGCCCCAAACTGGAGTATAATAATCTGCACTGCTTCTGCAAGTGACTGATGCATTTTCTGACAAGACCCTCGGCTGTCTTGCTTGCACTAGACAAGACAATCGTGTGACTGACAAGGATTCACTGGACTAGACAATCCATTTTACTGACAGGAGTAATGACGATCAGCAAAAACGGTACATTAACCATAAGAAATAAAGACAGAAGGAATTGTATCAGCACCATCACGAAAATTAAACAGAAAAAAAACTTATAAATAAATGTAAAAAGACCTACAAATTAACAAGCATAGCACTAGAAAATGAAAAAAAAATCCAATAATCAAAGAAAATTAAAATCACCCAACTAACAAACATAAAAGAAACTGAAAAATAAAAAAACTCCTATAGCTAAAGAAAAAAATCCACCCAATTAACTGACAAATATGACACTAAAAAAGAAAAAGAAAAAGAAAATAAATAAACAAATAAAAACTCACCAAAATAAAGTACCGCGGCTGCATCTCCCTTCTGCATAGCTTGAGCAGTTCCCCTTCCTTGAGCAGGTAACGGCCGGGGCGCAGCAGCTCGTAGCGGGAACTTCTGCCGCTCCCACTACCGCCGCCGCCGCCCCCTTCGTGCTCGCCGCCCCCACCGCCGCCGCCGCTGCTTAGTCGATCTTGCAGCGCCAACAACTTCATGAAATTCGTCTGCGGAAGGAAGAGAAAGTTAGGTTAGGTTAGGTTAGGTTAGGTCAGGTCAGGTCAGGTCAGGTCAGGTTAGGTTAGGCTGGGCAAGGAGGGAGGGAACGTGTGTGTGTGTGTGTGTGTGTGTGTGTGTGTGTGTGTGTGTGTGTGTGTGTGTGTGTGTGTGTTAACGAATGGGAAGGTAATTTATAGCGTGATAAGGGAAGGTAATGATATAATACACATAAATAGATAGATAAATACGTATTGATAGAGAGAGAGAGAGAGAGAGAGAGAGAGAGAGAGAGAGAGAGAGAGAGAGAGAGAGAGAGAGAGAGAATGTACCAAAATTGTTTCTCTCTCCTCTTCATCCCCTCCTTCCCCCCTTCCCTTCCTCCTCCCTCCCTTCCCTTCCCCCTCTCCCCCTTCCTTCACCTGCTCTCGTTAATTCTGAGGTGCACACAACGTTACGAAAACAATGCCACGTAAGCATACACACACACACACACACACACACACACACACACACACACACACACACACACACACACACACACACACACACACACACACACACACACACAGTCGAACACACAAATGACCTACGACTTGAACTCTTTCAAGAGGAGGGTATCAGGACACCTCTCCTCCCGAAACTGACTTATCTTTCGGCCACCTCTTTGGATTCTTTTTAGGAGCAGCGAGTAGCGGGCTTTTTTTTTTTATTAATGTTTACTTTTTTGTGCCCTTGAGCTGTCTCCTTTGCTGTAAAAAAAAAAAAAAAAAAAAAAAATCTACATTTCTTCCATCCTCTTATTTTTTCCTTTTTCTTTATGCAATTTCCTTCCTTCCTACTTAACGATTCCACTCTGCTTGCTTGCTTCCTTCCTTCCCTCCTTTCCTTTCTATCTTGTTTGCTATCACTTTCCTTCCTTTCTTCGTATCTTCCTGCCTTCGCATTATTTCCTGTTCTCCTTCTTTCCCTCCTACATTACTATTGATTGCCCTCTGCTTCCTTCCTTCCTTCCTTCCTGTTTACTTCACTACACCTTCCTTCCTTCCCATCTATGTTACTCCTGCTCTCTGCTTCCTTCCTTCATTCTTAACCTTCCTTCCATCAGCTCCCTTATCACAATCACTTTTATTCCTTTCTTCCGATGTATTTCGTTATTAAGTTTCATTCCTGTTTCGCTATTACATTCCTTCCTTCATTCCTTCTTTTCTATTTCTTTACTATAGCTTTCCTTCCTTCCTTCTTTCCTTTCACTTCCTTCTTTCCTTCCACTTCCTTCATTCCCCCACTTAATTATTTTCTTTCACTTCCTTCTTTCCTTCCTTCCTTCCTTCCTTCCTTCCTTCCACTGCTTCATACACAAGAATGAACGCTATTGTTCTTTGCTTCCTCCCTTGCTCAAGGTATTATTCTTCCTTTGTCAATCTCTCTCTCTCTCTCTCTCTCTCTCTCACACACACACACACACACACACACGAGAGAGAGAGAGAGAGAGAGAGAGAGAGAGAGAGAGAGAGAGAGAGAGAGAGAGGGCAGGAAAAGGATATGATAAAAAAAAAGTAAACTTCCACTGGTTAATGGGCGTGTTCATTTTCCTTAATCTCTGCTCTTAAACTTTTTTTTTTCTCGTATATATTTCTCCTGTTTGCATAATCGACATTTTCCTTCACTGGTCTTTCCTTTCTTAAAAAAAGACGGCATCATGTCATTTCCCTTCTAATATATTATTTACGCTTCTGAGTTATCTTTCCGTTCTTCTTCCACTTTCTTTGTTTTCCCATAGTTTAATTTTTGCTACCATTTCCGTTTCATTATTCCTTGTGATCGTGTGTTGTCTCAATACTTCGCTAACTCCAAGAAAATTTAAATAAAAGGTTTCGATATGATGTGATATTTGCATTCTAAGTCATTTTGTGCATCTTGATCTTTTAATTCAAGTAAAAAAAAGTTTGATTCCTGCTCTTTATATTATTTTACTCATGTTTATGGCCTTTCAAGTAAACCAAAGAATAAGGATACTGGTGAACTCTTGCATTAGGAAGCTGGACAGAACTATACTGATGACCTTTAGTTTCCTCCCCCCATCTCTTTCTATCTCTCTAACACCCATCCACGCCCACACCCACCCACACCCATACACAATCCTTTCTTTTTACTACCACCCTTTGCATATATATTAATTCGGTTCAAATTTTCTTTTTTTTTCTTTTTTACAGCAGAGAGCAATTCAAGGGCAACAAAACGAAGATGTAGAAAAAAAAGCCTGCTAACTGTTGCTCTCATATAGCGATTAGTATAGAGCGGCCAAAAGAGAGGCATTGCGAGTTGATATTATTTTCCACACATTCACACCACGAACCATCAAATCCTCTCTCACTCCTTCCTCTATGTATCTACCATCCATCAAACCACGAGTCATTCCCCAAACCACAGAGGGAAAAATTAGCGATGATGCGAGTCTTGCAACACACCCCACCTCCTCCTCCCCCAACTTGTCCTTGTGACAGAGAGGAGGAGGACCTGAAGGCTAGTAGAGGAGAGAGGGCGTAGAGAGGCAACTGGGGAGGGCATTAAGCTGGCACGTGGGAAGGGAAACTGGGAGGAGGCGAAGAGGATAAGCCAGAGGACTTTAGTGGGCAGGACACGTGGGTGGCAGAATGTAGCAGACAGAAGACTAACGATAAAAACAAGGGGCGAGGTGGAGTTGTAAAAACGAGCGTCAGGGGTGTAATTAGTGTCCATGTGGGCTGGTCTACTAAGATTGATTCGTGAGGGTTGGTATTCAGGAAGGCGTTAGGGGTGTATGCGTGCGTTAGAGACAAGGGATGATGAGAGTCTTGCCACCAAATAAGTGTTAATGGACTACACGCTATGGGGAACAAGAAATTGTGGATATGAGATAAGGAGGGTGCTAGCGGCTGAAGAATAAGGGAAGATGACGATAATGAGACGGGAGGAAGAGGGGAATAGAAGGGAGGACTGAGAGGGAACTATATAATGAAAGGACGGATAAACTTTGGACATGGGGTGGCAACAAAGGAATAAGGGAAGGTGGTGAGGATGAGGCGGGAACTAGCGGTAAGAGGAAGAGGGAATAGAAGAAAGGGAGGACTGAGAGATAACTATATGATGGAGGAGCTGATAAACTTTGAACATGGAAGAAGAAGAGTGCTGGAGACTGAGGAATAATAGATGAGGACTGAGGTGAGAGAGAGGACTTGGCGGGAACTACCTACAGGAGAAAGAGGGACGAGAAGAGATGGAGAACTGAGGGGGAAAAACAACCTGAAATGACGGGGAAACTCTGGGCATTGGGCAGGGAGGGTTTTGAAGATCGAGAAATGAAGGAAGAACACGAAGGAGAGAGAGGGTTTAGCGGGAACTAGATGCAGGAGGAAGAGAGATTAGAAGAAATGAAAAACTAAGGGGAAAACAATCTGAAATGACGGGGAAACTCTGGGCATTGGGCAGGGAGGGTTTTGAAGATCGAGAAATGAAGGAAGAACACGAAGGAGAGAGAGGGTTTGGCGGGAACTAGATGCAGGAGGAAGATGGACTAGAAGAAATGAAAAACTGAGGGGGGGAAACAATCTGGAGGGACTAGAAACATGAGCATAGGCCAGGGAGGGTTCTGAAGACCTAGGAATGAGGGAATAACAAATCGGAGAAATAGAAAACTGAACGCAATAGAGAAAAAGATGAACTAGACAAAAATCGAAAGACTTAAACGCAACTGAAACAAAACAGGGGCTAAGAAAAGACCTGCAGACAGAAACATGAGAAGAGGAGGCGGCGGAGGAGGAGGAGAGGGGAACGAGACACAGACAGCAGTAGTAGGACCCTAAGAGGTGTAAGAGGATAACAGAGGAGAGAGAAAGAGTGGGCCAAGGGGAGGGAGAGGGACGAAAAACAGGTGTATGGAGGAGGAGGAAGAGGAGGACGGTGATTAGGAGGGAGTGTGGGGTGAAGAGGACGCTGGGGGGTGAGGGGTGAGGGGGTGAGGGAAGCGTGGGTGCCTCAGTGGGGGCCGTGGGAGTGCCTGGGCGGGTCAGGTTTAGGCAGTTGAAGAGGCCTATACAAGCTTGATAAGATGAGTGTGTGTGTGTGTGTGTGTGTGTGTGTGTGTGTGTGTGTGTGTGTGTGTGTGTGTGTGTGTGTGTGTGTGTGTGTGTGTGTGTGTGTGTGTGTGTGTGTGTGTGACTGTAAGAGGTTGAGATGTAGGTCAAGTATGTGTGTGTGTGTGTGTGTGTGTGTGTGTGTGTGTGTGTGTGTGTGTGTGTGTGTGTGTGTGTGTGCGCGCGCGTGTGTGCACTCCCTGAACACCTGTGGTCATTAAAAAAGTCAAGTGTCTGTCTGTTTAATCATATGAACCAGTTTCAGATGTATATAATTATTCAGAAAGAAAAACATTAGAGAGAGAGAGAGAGAGAGAGAGAGAGAGAGAGAGAGAGAGAGAGAGAGAGAGAGAGAGAGAGAGAGAGAGAGAGAGAGAGAGAGAGAGAGAAACACACACACACACACAGAATTCCCATGACCATGCATATTTAACATACACAGATGTTTGCGAGGGCACACCTGTCGATCACGTAACTAACCATGCACATGCACACACACACACACACACACACACACACACACACACACACTCATAAACCTTATCTCTGTCTATATATACACACAGCGCTATCGAAACACTAACATTACTAATATTTATGCCTTTCACCCTCTTAGTTTACATTCATCATCATCATCATCGTCATCATCATGATTATCTTCAGACATACTAGTTCACTGCACGATAAAAGCCTTTCCCAATGTCCTTCTTTCTCTGTCTGGTGTTAGTATACTCCATCCCGCTCCGCCTGATGCTCTAGTTCGATCTCTGGTCCTGTCTGCTCTGGTTCCTACAATTTCTGGGTTGCTTGCTGCTCTGTTACTTAGGTTGGTAATATCAGACGCTTTCGCCTCTTGCATCAACTATTTCCAAAGGCCAATAAAGAGATTAATCGGGCTTTAATGAGTGATTTTTTAGGTTCTTGGTACAGAAGATGGGTCAAATTACCACCAGGGTTATTGAACTACCTCCATAAATACCCAAAACTACGAAAACCGTGTCAAATGTTTGTGCTTGGGCGCCGAAATGTTTGAGAATGATATGATCTGCCTAAGTCCGTTTCTTATTCTTAATCGTCATGGTATATTCGATTAGCTCACTAACATATAGACTCGAGCTTATGTGAGGTTGATTTAGTCTTGTCTGTTTAAACTATGCGTGAGATGAAGCAGAATCCGCTCTTTTGTATACATTTTTTTTCTCATCTTTGGTATTCTTCTTCTTAGATACCAATTTACGTGAGGGAAGAAGCAGAAAATGGTACGCTGTGTGCGTGAAAAACGGAAGAAGTTATGGTCGATGCTCTCAAACGCTTCCGCCTCTCACACCAACTACTCCTAGAGGGCGGAGAGGAGATATCACGTTCTCATGAGTGTTATTCTCACGTTCATGGTAATACAGAAGCTTTGTCACACCACCGTCACCAGGGTCATAAAAGTACCCATCCCACAACTCAAAGGAAAGCCTTGTCAGATGTATGTGTGCTTGGACGCCGATAGGTTTAAGAATGACCCTCAGAATCTTGTACAAATAACCTCTGATACGATTCCTTTACCTGAAACTACCCATCCCACAACTCCTAGGAAAGCCTTATCAAATGGGTGTGCTAGGACGCCGATAGGTTCAAGAATGACCCTCAGAATCTTGCACAAATAACCTCTGATGCGACATTCCCTTACCTAAAACTACACCCCCCACACACACTGAAATGGCCTCCACACCTCCTACGAAAGCTTTGTCAAATGTGTGTCCTTGGGCGACGAAATGTGTAAGAATATGACAATCAGAATCTTACACAAATAACCTCTGATGCGACATTCCCTGACACACAAACACACACACACACACACACACACACACACACACACACACACACACACACACACACACACCCACACACACACACACACACACACACACACACACACACACACACACACACACACGAATTAAAAAAAAAAAACAAAAAACTGTAGGCGTATTAGCTTGACGTGTAGTGGTAAGGTGAAGTTCCCCAGGTAAAGGAAACGCTTATCAGTGCGTAGTTAAAACACACACACACACACACACACACACACACACACACACACACACACACACACACACACACACACACACACACACACACACCTATACAGTACGCCACTCCATCATCCCTCCATTGAGACCGACACACAATACCGGATATTCCACATTAATTACGCCACACCTCCACCTGTTTTGCATGACCTTGAACCGCGTGGACGAGGAGGAGGAGGAGGAGGGGGAAGGAGCAGGAGCAGCCAACATGAGTCAACGTAAAGAGAAGAAACAATCGTCATCATTAGCTTCCTCTGGCGAACACTGGCATGGATTTAACGTGCCCTGAGTCAGACGCTATTAGGCAACTATGGGTGTTTACATGTGGTGATAGTGGGTAGGTAGGCATGGCTAGAATGGGTACAAAAAGAGTTGGTCAGTGCTAGAGAGGATACAGCGACAGATGAGATGCTTGGTCTTGGTCTGGGAGTTGATAGTGCGTGGTTAGGTTTACTTAGGAGGAAATATAGGAAAAAATGGAAGGGTTGACAGCATGAAGGTTGGTAGAGAGAGGGAGAGGGAAGGGAGGAAAGATGGAGAGATGAGATAATGGATAAGAGAGAGGTAGAAGAGGAGAGGAAAGAAGAGGAATGACGTGGAGGCAGAGGAGAAAGGAGAAGATGAGATGAGGGGTGAATAAGGAAGATGGTAAAAAGAGGTAAGAAAAGAAGGGAATGATAAGATAATGGAAGAGAGAGAAGAATAAGGAGGAGATGAATAGGGAAGGAAGAGGAAAGGGAAGAGGGAATTGATGGTGAATAGAGAAGAGAAAAGAAGAATGGGATGACGAAGTAGGGTTAAAAAAAAAAGAGAGAAAGAAGGAGGGAGATGAGGAAGAGGAGAATAGGATAAAACGAAGGAAATAACTGAGGGAAGAGATAGTAGGCAAAAGGAGAGGAAAGAAGGAAGGGATGACGTGGAGAAGAGGTGGTAGAGGAGACGAAAGTTGAGAATGAGGAAGAGATGAGTAGAGGAGGAGGAGGAGGAGGAGGAGGAAGAAGACGAGGTGAAGGAGGAGAAGGAGATACAACACACATACTTTTTTAACGTTACTGGGTCATGGTTACATAGCTAATTGAAGGGAAGGAATTAAGGCTGACCAGAAGAGGAGGACCAGAATTAACACTTACTAATTTTAACGCCGAGGAGCAACAACACAAAACCTGACAACACGAAACTAGGAAGTGGGTTAAAAGTGAATGGGAACGAGAATAACGGCGCATCACAGACCAGTTTTAGGACACGAAGGTATTTTTGCTACGAGGAACAACAAAAACGTAACGAAACAAAAGTAGATAGTGTGTTAAAAGTGAACGGGTACAAGAATAGCAACAGCAACATAACACAAACCAATTTATGATACAACGATACTAAAACAAAAGACGATCAATCAATAAACGAAACAAATAGGAATAAAAAGGAAACAAGACGAAAGTAGAGGTTAAAAGTGAATGGATAGGCTACAAGAATAACCACTTTAGGACACGAAGATACTAAACAAAAGACGATCAATCAATAAACGAAACAAACAGGAAAAAAACGACAAAACGAATATAAAAAGTGGGTCAGAAGTGAATGGGTACAAGAATAACCACTTTAGGACACGAAGATACTGAACAAAAGACGATCAATCAATAAACGAAACAAAATAGGATTAAAAGAATAAGATAACGAAGCCATTTTAACTAAAGCTCAATAGAAGGAAGAGATGCGAAGAGAGAGAGAGAGAGAGAGAGAGAGAGAGAGAGAGAGAGAGAGAGAGAGAGAGATCAGTGTGGTCGTGTGTTTGTGTGCGTATCTTCTATATGAGTCGAGGACGTCATTGACAAGCTTGTGTGACGCTGGTTCAAGGCCAGAGGACGAGGGCGGCGCTGGAGGGTGGACAAAAAGAGAGATGAAGAAGAAACTACGAAGAAGAAAGATAATTATGGAAGACGACAAAAGAAGGGAATTACTGGAACGTAGAAGGGAAGAAGATGGAGGGTGGAGGAAGAGAGGAAAACAGAAAAAGGATATGGAAGAGGGGAGTATAAAAAGAGATAAAGGGAAGAACGCGTGGAAGGTAATGGAAAACGAGAAAAGAAGGGAGTTACTGGAACGGGGAAGAGACGATAAGAATATGGAGGGTAGAGGAAGAGAGGAAGACAGGAAAAGGATGAGTGGGAAAGAAGACGGATGTACAAAAAGAAGAGATGAAGAAGTTGGGAAGAACACGTGGAAGAAGGAAGGAAGCTAATGGAAGGCGGGAAAACAAAGGAGTCGCTAAAACAGGAAGAGGAGAAAGTTGGAGGGAGAAATGAAGAGAAGAAGAGGATATGAGTGAAGGAATAGGGAAGTGAGGAGGGGAGTGAGAATGAACAAGAGGGATAACCAGAGAAGAGGAACAGGAAAGAATGAGGGTGAGAAGCAGAGGGGAAAAGGGAGAGGAGGAGAGAGGTAAAAGAGAAGGATAAGAAGGGAAACAGGGAGGAGAAGGGGAGAGATAAGGAGGAGGAGAAGGAGTGCAGTGGGAGTAAAAAGAACAACAAGAATAAGCAAAAAGAAGGAATGGAAGCAGAAGAGAAATGAAGATGAGGAGGGAGAGGAATAAAAAATGCAGGAGGAGAAGGATCAAAGTAGACAGAAAAATGATGAAAAGAACAATAAAAGACGGAATAAATAACAGAAGGAGGGAGAAGATAGGGAGGAAAGAGCCACATTAACATCTCCAGGCATTTCCTTACTTGTGAACCTAAGGAAAGATTGAGAGAGGGACAGGTATATCCCACACCTGCTGGCTGGCTGTCCCAAACTGGAGCCCATAAAAAAAACTGCAGGTGGGGCAGGTAACACAAGGACGCGGCGTGTTTACAACCTGTCCCTCTTGGAATGCGTCTCTCTGTGTGTCTTTCCTTCTTTCCGTGTGAGAGTGTGTGTCTGTTTTGGTAAGTGTGTGTGTCTGTATGTATCTTGTCTGTCTTGAAATGCGTCTATCTGTCTGTCTGTCTTTCTGGGTGTGAGTGAGAGGGTCTGTCTGTCCTTCTGGGTGCGGGAGAGAGTGTGTGTCTGTCTGTCTGGTATGTCTGGGTCTGTATCTATCTGTATCTTGTCTGTCTTGAAATGTGTTAGTCTGTGTGTGTGTGTGTGTGTGTCTGCTTTCGAGTGTGTCTGTATGTGTTAGTGTAGTTCTTTTTTAAGTGTGTGAATCAGAGCGTGTGTGGGTGTGGCTGTCGGCGTACCTGTCTGTCTGTCTGTCTGCTTTGGTATGTGTGGGTCTGTGATTGTCTGTAGCGTATCTGCCTTGAAATGTGTCTGTGCGCGTCTGTTTTTCTTTCTGTGTATGTGAGTGTGAGTGTGTGTGTGTGTATTGGTATGTGAGAGTCTATATCTTGTGTATGGATGAAGACAAGAATAAACGGATGAATGGAACTATAGACGGTTATATGGTAAGGTAAGGTAAACATATTTATAGTTGGGGGCACACACTAAATCTGCATACGCGTGGCCTCAGTGCTCATCTCCGAATAAACATGATGCTGAAACAGTGGGTAGTGATGAATGAATGAGTGAGTAAGTGGAAGCATGAATGGATGAATGGTATACTCGTTGTATGTCCTTCCTCTCTTGATAGCCACTAAACGCCTCCGCTCACCACCACCACCACCACTGCGCGGTTCATCTCCCCCACACCACCACCACTGCCCCGTTCACCTCCACCTCAAGGTCATCTGCTCCCTATTCTCTCCCAGGTGGCCCTAATGCCCCGTACATATACTGTTTGTTAAGTATTTGAGGCGGTTACGAGAGACAAAGAGCAAGGGAGAGACGCACAGACAAAGACAGACAAGTAAACAGAGATAGACAGACGCAACTACACTGACACAGACATATAAACAGACAGATAAATAAACACATAACTAAACAGATAAATAAACAGATAGATAAACAGATAGACATAAGCAACTACACAGACATAGACATACAGACAAATAAAACAGAGATAGAGAGAAGCAACTATTACTGTTATTACTACTACTACTACTACTACTACTACTACTACTACTACTACTTGAATGATGATGCTAATAAAATGTAACACTATACGTCTGCTACTACTACTACTACTTCTACTACAACTACTGCTAGAATGATGATGCTAATAAAAACTACCACTACTACTACTACTACTACTACTACCACTACTACTACTACTACTACTACCACTACTACTACTACTACTACTACTACTACTACTATTACTACTGGAATGATGCTTCGGGTGTGTGTTTGGAGCTGATGATGATGATAACGATTACGTCAGTTTCCGATGGAGCGGCGCGTGTCGTAATAACAAGCCTGAGCTTCCACACGTGTCTTAGGTAGCACGCGTGTATCCTATGGTGTGAGGTCGTCCAGACAAAGCTGCTCACACGTTACACCACGGAGCAATACCACATTTAGTGTCATGTATTTGACCCTCATTTTTACAACAGAGACCGACTAAGGACCCTACACATACATACACACACACATATACATACATACATACATACACACACACATATATACATACACATGGTTTAAGGGGACGTCCTCACGGAACCGTATACTAGCGATGTAACTGAATAGCCCCAGCAACTTCCACATCAGACGGGAAGAGATTTTTCCGAAACGTCATTAAGAGTAAAAGGATGTGGATGTTGCTGGGGGTTATAATTCAGTTACATCACTAGTACACACACACACACACACACACACACACACACACACACACACACACACACTCCATCAGTAATACGTAATAGGAGACGAATGTTCACTTCATTGTTATTCGCATAGTCGCATCAGAAACAACGACGACGACAACAACAACAACGGAAACAACAACAACAACAAGAGGTCTGTAAGTCAAGTAGGAAGGAAGGAGATTATGCTTGTTACACACACACACACACACACACACACACACACACACACACACACACACAGTTGACACCCTCCTCAGCATCCCATCAATCTTGCTTAGTCCTTTTGTTTCTCTCTCTCTCTCTCTCTCTCTCTCTCTCTCTCTAAAACGTTTCTTCCTGGTTATCATTCATTAGCACTCTCACGAAAAACGTTTTTATTCAACTATTTATCTACACCAAGAACAAAAGAACAGACAAACACGTGCATATATATAATTAGGGCTTACTTAACTATCCAGAATCAGTATTAATTATTATATTCTCTTTTTCTGCATACGTCTCTATTTTTTGTTTTTATTTACGTATATGCCGTTGGGCGAGATATAGCTATTATTATTATCATTATTATTGTTACTTATTATTATCATTATCTAGCTCACTTGTTTCTTATCAGCTGTTAATTCCACTACACAAAACCTAAGTAAACAAAAATACACAAAAAACAGATCTAACAACATTTTTTTTAGGCAGGAATGCATATATTACGATTTCTAAATCTGTCAGCGAAATCAGCTTTTATTAAATATCAGCAGTCGGCGGAAGAGGGATATATATTTTTACGCTCTGCTTCCTGTTATGTAAGACAGTTTATCAAGCATATCTGTAAACTGACGCACACTCCTGAAAACAAGGTGACTAATGCCCTGAAGTCACTTATCTGTCAAGCACACCTTCTAGTGGAGCCAAATTTGCCTACTGAATGTTGAGGGGGAAGACGTAGTGATGTTAGGTAAGGTAAGGTAAGGTAAGGTAAGGTAAGGTAAGGTAAGGTTAGGTAAGGTGATGTGATGTTGATTATGGTAAGGTTAGGAAAGGTATTGCACGATTAGGTAAGGCAAGGTAAGGTGAGGTTAGGTAAGGTGGTGATGTTGATTATGGTAAGGTTAGGAAAGGTATTGCACGACTAGGTAAGGCAAGGTAAGGTAAGGTAAGGTGAGATAAGTTAATGTATGTTGAGGTGAGGTTAGGTAAGGTAGAGTAAGGCACGGTAAGGTAAGGTAAGGAAAGGTAAGGTGAGGTTAGGTAAGGAGTAAGGCAAGGTAAGGTAAGTTAAGGTAAGGTAAGGAAAGGTAAGGTGAGATAAGTTAATGTATGGTGAGGTGAGGTTAGGTAAGGTAGAGTAGGGCAAGGTAAGGTAAGGAAAGGTAAGGTAAAGTAAGCCTAAATACGTTAAGATTTTATTAAGATAAGTTGGGTGAATTAAGGCAAATATAGTCCAGGTAAGGTAACGTAAGGTAAGATAAGGTAAGGAGAGGTTAGGTAAGGTAATCAAGGTCAAAATGAGGTTAAATAAAAATGATTGAGTGTGAAAAGAGAAGAGATGAGAGATGATGTGTGTGTGTGTGTGTGTGTGTGTGTGTGTGTGTGAGTGAGTGTGTGTGTGGTAGCGGTCAGGGTTGAGTCACAAAGCACTACTTACTGCGGCAGGACGAACCTCTTTACCGGCCATACAGAGAGAGAGAGAGAGAGAGAGAGAGAGAGAGAGAGAGAGAGAGAGAGAGAGAGAGAGAGAGAGAGAGAGAGAGAGAGAGAGAGAGAGAGAGAATGTAACTACCACTAAAATTTCCGGAATAGATGAATGAAAGACCTCTCTCTCTCTCTCTCTCTCTCTCTCTCTCTCTACTTGCAGTCTGGTGTGGTGGTGTCGTGACTGCTGTGATTGGGAGGAGGAGGGAGGGCAATAGGAGGAGGAGGAGGAGGAGAGGAGAAGGGAGGAGGAGGAGAGGAGAAGGGAGAGGAGGAGGAGGAGGAGGAGGAGAAGGGAGAGGAGGAGGAGGCAGTGCGGTTCATATGACGCAACAGACAGGAGACAGGATACTTGGGTGCGTCTGAGAGTTGCCGACGAGTGTGGTGGTGGTGGTGGTGGTAGGCAGTATGGATGGACGGAGAGGAGGTAGTAATGCTGGTGGTGGTGCTAGTGGTGGAGGTGGTGCCGTAGTGGTGATGGTGGTGGTGATGGTGGTAGTGGTGATGGTAAAATGGAACACAATACCATTTTTTTTATCTATACTATTTTGTCAACGTTTCTGTCAGTCATCTCTATTTATTCAATCACACAAACTTGTCTATGAATTTATGTTTCCTGTGCTTTCCTCTGCCTGTTGTTTTGTTTTGTTATCTACTTCTACCTCGTCACTTTCCTCCTGACCTCTTCCTTCCTTCTATAGTGCCCTTTCATCTTTACTCTTTTCTTAACTATGTCTCCTTTCCTTCTATTTTCTTCTCATACTCTCATCTCCTTCCTCTTTAACCTCTTCCTCCCTCCATGCCCTTTCATCTCAGGTCTTTTCTCTTCTTAAATGTCTTATTTTCCTCTATTTTCAAACTCAATCTCACCTTCCTCCCCTTTGGCCTCTTCCTCCTTCCATGGCTTTTCATCTCACGTCTTTTCTCTTCTTAAATATGTCTTCTTTTCCCCATAATCTACCCTTCCTCCCCTTTGACCTCTTCCTCCTTCCATGGCTTTTCATCTCACGTCTTTTCTCTTCTTAAATATGTCTCCTTTTCCTCTATTTTCTAATTCATAATCTCACCTCCCTCCTCTTTGGCCTCTTCCTCCCTCCATGCCTTTTCATTTCAAGTCTTTTCTCTTCTTAAATTGTCTCCTTTCCTCTGTTTCCTCTCCAATCTCACCTCCCTCCTCCATCCGAAATTGACCTCTCTTCAGGCCTCCCTTTCTTTTGTCTTTTGTCGGAGTTTTTGTTGCTGTTTTTGTGTCCTGCCCTTGATCCCCCTCCCTTGCTGCAAAGAAACAACACACCCTCCTCTTTGACCTTCTCCCTCCCGCTCCTCTCCTTCCCCTCCTGCAATCTCTCTCTTGACTCCTCGGCTTGTATAGGTCACGCTTCCCTTCCCTTATCATTCTTCTCTTCCTTTGTCCTTCACTCCTTCACTTTCCTTCCATTTCCTTATCAATCCTTTCTTTGCCTTTCACTTCTTCCCTTCACTGTCATTCCCTCTCACTTTTCATCGACCATTCCTCTCTTCAACCTTCACCCCTTCCCTTCCCTGCCATTCCCTCTCACTTTTCATCGACCATTCCTCTCTTCGCCCTTCACTCCATCCCTTCCCTGCCATTCTCTCTAACTTTTCATCATTCATTCCTCCCTTCCCTGCCGTTCCCTTACACTTTCCCTTATCATTCCTCCCTTCCCCCTTTGCTCCTCTTCCCTTGCTTTCTCTTACACTTCTCTCTCATACACTAACGTTTTTGATAAGTTAGAGACACAGGAACAAAATACATGACAGTTAACAAGCGTAGAACAACAGACAGTATGCTCTCCCTTACCCTGCCATTAACTTCCACTTGCCAGCATGCACGAACGAACGCTATTGATAAGAAAGAGTAACAGGAACCGGAAGTGCAATGATAACCAACGTAGATAAACACAACAACAGACGTGTCGGAAAAGTTGATGACACGTAAGATACAAGAATAAGAGGAGAGATAAACGTAGCGAGATAAACGTAGCGAGATAAACGAAACAACACCTGCCAGTATTTTCCTTCCCAGGCTAATCCCTCGCACTCGTCAACGCTATACTAACGCTATTTATAAGTAAGACACAGAAGAATAGGAGGCAAAATAGTGATGAAAGTAGAGAGACACATCAGCTGACAGTACTTTTCCTTTCCCTGCTGTTCCTATTCGCCACTGATAAGAAAAAAAACTAACAGGCGAGAGAGGGAAAAAAGTAGATAACAACAGCTGGCAGTACTCACCCCCTGCTTCATGGTGTCGTTGGCGTGGGCGGCGACGTTGGCGACGATGGCGAGGGCGGTCTGGGTGTCCACGTAGTCCGGGCTGTTCTCCGGGAGGAACTTCAGGTACTCCTCCAGCAGCAGACGGTACTGAGGGATGCGCTGGACGGGTTTGAGCATGTAGTGTTTCAGGTTGAGCTTCGTGCATCGATCTGACAACTCGAAGGCCTTGAGAGCGCTTGCAAAGGCCGGGTAAGTCTGGCAGCAGTGGTCGAGGTGGTCACTCTGGCATTGGAACTCGCGTATGTAGGCCGAATAGAGCTTGAGGAAGGGCCCCTTGCGCACGATGACGTCAGAAATCTTCCTCCGTTTGTCCCAGTCTGCGATGCGTACTTCCAGGTCACTCAGGATCTCCTCATTCAGGTTCTGCAATTGCGGCAAGTAGTTGAGGACCTTGTCGAGTTCGTAGGAGGGCAGGACAGGGGCGTGGTGGGCGTCCTGCTGCCCGTGACCCCCACCCCCCTGCTGCTCCTCGCCCCCCTCACGCCACTCACACACGAATTTACGAAAGTCAACGTTCAGGAGACGCAACACATCCACAAACACTCGCTCAGACGTCATCACCTCCTGCGCGATGAGGAAGATCTTTCTGTCTCGCTTCTCCTGCGAGGTTAGCTCAGGGCTCGGGGCAGGGGTGAGGTCAGCAGCATTAGAGGTCAGTTGGTTAGTCTCACACAACACTTTGGGGCTCATGCTGCTGGTGTTAGAGTCACTGGCAGGCACGTCTGGCGGGTCCCCCTCAACCCTTTCAGACACCGGACTGTCTCTGGCCTCCTCCTCCTCCTCCTCCTTCTCCTTAGCCTCTTGGGCCTCCTCCACCTCCTCCTCCTCTTCCTCGTCATCCCCAGAGTCCGAGTAATCGTGGTGGCCCGAGTTAGTGTTCAAGCCCGGCGCGGGGAGCTGCCTGCCGTAACGCTGCGTCAGCTCGGCCAGCATGCTGCCGTACTGCTGCACCACAAACGCCGCCACCGTCTCCTTCGGTTCCTCCAACACTGCCGTGTACGGTGCCGCGCCCATGGTGTCTTCGAGCCTCGCAGGCGGACTAGGTTCTCCAGAGTCACCAGAGAACAGCCGCGCCCTGACGCGGTAAGCCGAACACTCCCGGGCCGCCTCGGGCAGCACCAATACCCCGCGAACAGGGGTGCCGGAGCCTCGGACAAGGGGCGGTCGCCAGGGAGAGTGTTGGGGAGTCAGAAGCTGCTGCTGCTGCTTCTGTTGTTGTTGTTGTTGTTGTTCCTGTACTGGTTCGGGGGGCGCCTGTGGCGTCTCTCCACACGACTTGGAGCGCGGAGCAGCCTGGTGCCCCGGGAGCCGACTGTCGACGATGCCGTCTTTGGGAAGGTCGACGTAAAACTGACTACTGGGTCTGGATGTGTCCTCTATCCTGGCGCCTCCCTCCATCCGGTGAGGCGTTTTTCTGGACGCCATAGCTTTCTGACGTCGGGCATATCTTCCACCCTTTCCTAATGAGCAGAATATCTCTGTCAGTGACCTTCTGGCAGAAAATGAGTCAGACTGACTCTCAGGAGCCATGTCCTGCTGACTCCCACTCCAGGAGGCGCGGCGGCCGTCTTCAGGCTCAGGAGTCACTAAGTTGTTGTTGGGGACACCATTGTGGGCGAGGTGCGGCCAGGAGGCGGCGCCCTGTGGCGAGGCTGAGTCTTCCACTGAACTCATTCACGAAGCTTAACTCCTGAGTCACTCTAGCCCAGCGGTGCCATGGTCGAGGCCGCCATCAAGATGGGTTAGTGCAGCAAGACACACACACACAACTCGGCCCTGCTCAGAGCCCTACTCTGCTAGCTTAGTACAAACACACACCGCAAAGACACACACAGGTGAGCACACATCAACACTGCCTTACTAGAGGGGTGGCGGCAGCTGCTGGCGGGGCTCGGAGGGCGCTCCTCGGCGGGCGTGGCGGCAGCTTGGGCAGTAGTGTTAAGGGTGGGTGAGGCAGAGGCCGGCACAGGGGCGGGGGTGAGTGCGGGGGAAATATTACAGATGGCACTCTCAAGGGTAGAACGAATACCTTGAAGGCGTGAGGCCAAGTCCGCCACGCCCTCCTGCAGCTCCGTGCTGGCTGGCTGCTCGCCGCCGCCCGCACGCCCGGGGTGTCCTACTTCTCCTGCAGCACCGCCACTAATTTCCGCCGAGCCCTCCTGCTTCCGCTGGTCACTCGCGGCCTCACTCTTCGTGGCGGCCTCCGTCGGCTTGGACCGTTTGATGGCGTCGATCTGAAAGAGTGTCTCGTACACGGTCTTCCCCTTGGCGGGAGTGGGAGGGGCGCCTCCTGACCGGGCAGCCGCGGCCTTGGTCTTCTCGGCCTGTGTCTCCGACTGTACAGCTTCACTACTCACCTCTGTTTGGGCAGCTGCTTGGTCGTCGCCAACTTTTACTGTCGTTTCGAAAAGTGTTTTGCCCTCTTGGAATTTCAGTGCAGTTTGTGGAACTACTGGAACCTTTTCAGGCTCCTGGGGACTCACAGGAGGCTGTTGCGTCTCCGTCTGTTGAGCTGGCTGTTGAGAGGTTTCAACTTGCTGTGGCGGCACCTTGTTGTCCACAGCCTGCTGCGGAGGCTGTGCGGGGCTGGCAGGCTGCTCGTCTCCGATCTTGACTGCTGTCTCGAACAATGTTTTCCCTTCTTGGAACTTAAATGACGTTAGCGGTACTGTGGGTACCTTTTCTGGGTCTTTAATGGTCTCCTTGGGCACCTTCGGGGGTCGCTGAGTGCCTTCAGACTTCTCTACAGGCTGTTCAGTGTGCTCAAGCTGCTGTGCAGGCTTTTGCGAACTCTCAGGCTGCTGTACAGGCTGTTCGTCGCCAACTTTCACTGATGTCTCGAACAGTGTTTTTCCCTCCTGGAATTTTAGGGAAGTCTGAGGCACCGTTGGTACCACCTCGGGGTCCTGGGCAGGCCGCTCAGGCTGCTTGTTGCACAGCGGCTGCTCCGCAGAGATTTCAGTCTCTCCTGACTGACGGCTGGTCTGTTGAGAGCTGTCAGGCTGTTGAGTCTCCGTGAGCTCAGTCTTCAAGTCACTTCCGGCAGCTGTGGGTCCTGCAGTGCCCTCGTCGTCGCCAATCTTCACTGCTGTCTCGAACAAAGTTTTGCCTTCCTGGAATTTGAGCGATGTCTGCGGCACCGTGGGCACCTTTTCTGGGTCTTTGACAGACTCTTTGGGTTCTCTTGAGGGCTGCTCGGTGCTCACGGGCTGCTGAACACCCTCAGGGACTGCTGACTGCTGAGGGCTCTCGGGCTGATCGTCGCCGACTTTCACTGTCGTTTCAAACAGTGTTTTCCCCTCTTCAAATTTGAGGGAAGTCTGGGGCACTGTTGGCACCTTCTCTGGGTCCTTGATGTCCTCCTTAGGCTCTCTCGGGGGCTTTTCAGAACCCTCAGCTTGTTCTGCGAGCTGCTGAAGGCTTTCTGGTTGTTGAGGAGGTTGTTGAACACTCTCAGGCTGTTGAAAGGCCTGCTCCACAGGCTGCCGAGTGCTCTCAGTCTTCGGAAGCTGTTGAGGGCTCTCAGTCTGATCGTCGCCGACTTTCACTGTTGTTTCGAACAGCGTCTTGCCCTCTTCGAATTTCAGTGACGTTTGAGGCACTGTCGGCACCTTCTCAGGATCTTTTGGTGCCTCCTTTGGTTCTCCTGCAGGCTTCGGGGGGTGCTCTGGCTGCTGCTGTGAAGGGGGTGCAGTGCTGTCTGCTGGCTGTTCAAGACTCCCGGGTTGGTCGTCTCCAATCTTCACTGCAGTCTCGAACAAAGTTTTTCCTTCCTGGAATTTCACTAACGTTTGAGGGACGGTTGGCACCTTGACGGGGTCGACCACCGATTCTTTGGGCTCTGTTGGAGGTTTCTCAGAGCCTTCAGGGGTCTTCGTAGCCTCCTCAGTGCTCTTTGGCTGCTGTGCTGAATCGTCCTCTCGAACTTTCACGGTTGTCTCAAACAGAGTCTTGCCCTCTTCAAATTTTAGTGATGTCTGGGGCACGACTTGCACCTTCTCTGGGTCCTTGACGGCTTCTTTAGGTTCTCTTGGAGGCTGTTCAGTGCTCTCAGGCTGCTCAAAAGGCTGTTTAGTCACCGCTGGTTGCTGAGGGACTTCGGGCTGCTCGTCGCCAACCTTCACCGTCGTTTCGAACAGAGTCTTTCCTTCTTGGAATTTCAGTGCAGTCTGTGGCACTGTTGGCACCTTCTCTGGGTCCTGCACGGCTTTTTCAGGCTGTTTAGGGTTGTCAGGCTGCTGTGGAGGCTGGGAGGGATTTTCAGGCTTCTCTGCGGGGTTGTGGCCAGGATTTGGACCGGCCTTGAGCTGCTGCGCTGACGGAGCAGTGACAGCAGGCTGCTCGTCGCCGACTTTCACTGTTGTCTCGAACAGTGTCTTCCCCTCTTCGAGTTTCAGTGAAGTCTGTGGCACTGTTGGCACCTTCTCTGGGTCTTGAACAGCTTTTTCGGGCTGTTGAGGGTTGCCAGGCTGCTGTTTAGTGCTGTCAGGCTGTTCAGTGTGGTGGTCCGGGTTGTCACTCCTCCTGGGTTGTTCCTTAGTGGCAACAGGCTGCTCGTCGCCGACTTTTACTGTAGTCTCGAACAGTATCTTCCCCTCCTGGAATTTCAGTGCAGTCTGAGGCACCGTTGGCACCTTCTCCGGGTCCTGCACGGCTCCTTCTGTTTGTTTGGGGTTGTCAGGCTGCCGAGGCGCAGTGACGTCACGCAACGTTTCTGATTCACGCACGTCAGTCTCCGTGTCACTCTTGACAGGCGCGTGTTGTGCCGCGCCTGGGTTTTCTCCAATCTTCACCGCTGTCTCGAACACTGTTTTCCCCTCCTGGAACTTCACCGCCGTCTGAGGCACTGTTTGCACTTTTTCTGGGTCTTTAATTGACTCGTTAGTAGCGGGTTTAGGGTTCGCCGATTTACGTTCCGCTTCACTCTCTCCAATCCTGTCTTTCTCGTCCTTCACTGGTGTTATGGTGACGCCTTTCACGTCAAACCTCACGGCAATACCCTGCTGCTCCCCAATCTCTGCTTCACCTTCTAGACAAACATCAATATCACTCGTGTCACTTATCGCCTGCTCGAACCTGGAAATCTCCTGAGGCACATCGCCTGACTTAAACTGACTCTGATCACTTGCCTGACTCGCTCCTTCCTGCGGCAATAATCTGGGGTTGTCCGCACCACTTGGCTTACTCGCGGCGAGCACCGTTTCCTTGTTTACTGCTCCGGCCGCGTCAGGTTTCACTGGGGCAGCTCCGGACGGCTCGGGTGTCACTGCTGAGGAGAAAACACTAACGCCACGGCTTGTGTCGGATGCTGTCAGTGTCTCCCCCCTCGAAGCTACCGTGGGTGACGCTGTTAGCCCTGCTGGCGAGGCAGGTGGTGCTGTGGGGGCGGGGACGGGCTGTTCAACTATTATATTCGCACTTTGCTCCTCGCTCAGACCTTTCACCACTGTCCGAGGAGGAGACGATCGAGAGTACGTTTGCAGGGATTTTAACACGGTGTCCAGAGTAGCGAAGGACGACTCGATTGTTTTCAAGTTTTCGTTAATATCGTTTTCAAGTCTAGCGGCACCGCGGCGCTTAGATCCTACCCTTCCCGGCGCCGAGGGATGACTAGCGGGGTGGTGTTCAGTAGGGGTCGGGCCACTCGGGCCCGCCCCCTCAGGGCTGCCAACCTCGCCACTCACCACTGTTGCTTCAATTCCGTTCTGCTCATTCACGAGCGTCTGGCCGCTCTGCTGCTGCTTTCTGTAGCGTTGCTGTATTTTGCCCTTCTTGGGTGGGGGCGGGGGAGGAGGGAGGGGGCGGGAGCGATTGCGTGCGACAGGTCGTGGGCAGCCGCCGCTCATGATGATGTTCTCGTAGTTGTCCTGCTGGTCACTCGCGGGCGTTACTTGGGCGGCCTTCTGAGCCTCCCCGGTGCGGGCGGGCGTCACGACTTGCTGTTCGTTGCTGTCTTGTTCGCCACGCTTCTTCCTTCGTCTGCGGGGCGGGTGGAGGGAGTGGCGCAGGGGCTTCGCTGGGGGCCCGTCGGCGATGATCTCCACGTCCTCGATGCGCACCACCTTGGGGTATCGTTTAGGTGTCATTGGAGCGGTCTCCTTTATAGTTTCGTATATCTTACTGCCGCGGGCAGGCCGCTCGGGCATGACCTCACCGTTCACCATGAGAACTGACGTGGTGACTCGCGGCTTGAGGTGGCGAGGAGGCCGCGGGGGGAACAATTCCTCGAGCTGTGGCGAGATGGTCCTCAGACCCTTCTTCTTAGGAGGGATGGGCGGCGGCGGCTCGTCGTCGTCAGAGGTGACCAGCGGCCGCAGCTCTCGCGTGCCGGAGCCCTTCAGCACGCGAGCATACGGGGGCACCGCCTCCTCTGACGGTTGCTGCTGCTGCTCCGGTTGTTGTTGTTGTTGTTGGTCATCCTGCTGAGGCTGCTGCTGTTCGTCGCCAATTTTCACTGTCGTTTCGAACAGTGTCTTTCCCTCCTGGAATTTCAGTGCAGTTTGAGGCACTGTTGGCACCTTCTCTGGGTCTTGGGCAGCTTTTACAGGCTGTTGTTGTTGTTGTTGTTGTTGTTGTTGTTCCTGCTGCTGTTGCTCCTGCTTTTCCTTATCTTGTTGTTCCTGCTGCTGCTGCTCCTGACCCATCCCTTCAGAGCCAGTTTTGCCCTCTCCCGTGGAGACGCCAGGAGCCTCGCTGCTGTCTGCCTGGGGCGTGGTGGAGGGCAGCATGCCGTCTTTCTGTGTTACCTCGGCCACCACGGCCTGGCCGCCCTCCCGCTGGGGATGAATCTCCACCGACGCGTAAATCTTATGGCCGCGCGAGGGGCGCTGCGGCTCCTCGGCCACGGTCTCCTGCCCGCCCTTGGTGTCGTCCTGACGGATGGTTTCTGACACCTTCACCTCCGCCTCGGGCAGCGGGGCGTGTCGTGCCGGTGATCGGCGCCGCATGTCCACAGACTCGTATATTTTCAGACCTCGACGAGGGCGAGGCGGTTCTCCATCGTGTTTCAGAGTTTCCGTCACGGCTGCCGCCTCCTCACTGCCAGTTGTCTCTCGTTTCACCTCCGTTTCTAGGTGAGAGGCAACCGCCTCCTGCTGCGGGACAGCCTCCTGTGGTGCTACAGCTTCCTGCTGCTGTACACTCTCTTGTTCCGGCGCGGCTTCCTGCTGGAGGGCCGCTGCTTGTTCCGGCAAAGTCACTTGCTGCGACAAGACCTCCTGTTCTTTAACGGCCTCTTCCCCAGGGGCCCGAGGAAGGGTGTTGTCGCTGGCCCCGAGCTGGTGCTGGCGGCGGAAGATCAACTCGTCGTAAACTTTCACTCCGCGACGCGGCTTGAGCGGCTCCTCGCGACTTACTTGCTCGAGAGGAGTCTCATTGGTGAAGGGACCCTGAAGGATATCGTAAGTCTTTGGTCTCCTTGAAGGCCTCGGTGGCTGTAGAGCTTGGGGAATGATGTAGTCTTCCTCCTGCGGCGTCACGACGATTGCAGCCTCCAGTGCCGCCAGCCTGGCAGCGTCCAGCTCCTCGCTCTGCTCCTCCACGTGCTCCCCGCGGCCCATCGCCACAGGCGTGCCTGTCCGTTTTTGCCTTTTTCCTCGGAATCTGTCTCGTCCGCGTCCTTGTCCAACAGACTCCTTGGGTTCTTCTGGAGGCGCTGAAGGAAGAGGCTCCGAGGCGTCAGCCAAGGGTTCTGGGCTGGGGCTGCGGCGGGCCACCAGCTCGGGCTCGGGCACAGGCTCAGGAGCGGGCTCTTCTTTGGGAAGATTGTCATATTCACTGACAGTGGAAGGCCGGCGGGGCTGAGCCCTGGGCGGGGGAGGCGTGGGCGGGGTGGGAAGAGGGCAGGCGTCGGGCACTTTGATGGGTCGTCCGGTGTAGCCCAGCATGGGGTACATCTCCTCTTCCTCCTTCTGCTCGTCCATGAAGGTGATGTCATCGTACACTTTCACCCAGGTGCGCCCCACCGGCCCGGGCCTCCTGCTGGGCTTGTTGGGGCTGGGCACCTCAGGGGGGCCGCCGCCGCCCTCCCCGCCGCCTAGGTGCAAGAAGTTTCGTATCTGTGGTGGGAGTGACGGAAGGTGCGGGAGGTGCGGGAGGTGCGGGAGGGGCGGCAGGCGGTCACGGGAAATGCCTCTGAAGGACCGTCGTTTGTCACGTGTGGGAGAGGCAGAGGCGGCACGCTTCCGGCCCACGCCCTTCACCTTGGGTTTGGGAGAGTCCGGCACGGGCGGGTGGTGCTCCTCGGTGGGCGTGGGTGGCGGCGTGGGCGTGGACAAGCCCGGAGGCTCGGCGGATGCCTGGCGTTTTTGATGCGGCAGGGAGCCGGTCTTACCAGCGCGGCTGAAGGCTGGCAGGAGGCCCACCCTCAGGACGCCGCGGCCGCCGCTGCGCCCCAACATTTGCCCGGCCAGGCGGGACATGTTGAGGCACCCGTCGCCTTGCTTCTCGGGATCATCATTTTCGCGCGTGTCGTCTTGAGGTCGTTCTCGAGTCGCAGGTCGTCCTGTTGAGGGCTCGCCGTCCTTGCTATGGGACACGGACCGAGATCTGCCCGAGGGCGGCTTGTCCCCCGAGCCGCGGCCCGTCACGTTACTCCTGGGGGCAAAACAAGACGATGTTACCAGACGTGACGCATGAGTAGGCCTGAGGAGCAACCATTACTACTACTATGACCTTGACTATGACCACCACCACCACCACCACTACTATATTACTACTACTACTACTACTACTACTACTACTACTACTACTACTATTACTACTACTACCGACACACACACACACACACACACACACACACACACACACACATACACATCCCCCCCTCCTGCCCCCCACACGAGGAACACTTCTACAACCTACATACAGTTCGGGGAAAAAAAGATTGAGAGAAACTTCGCGTGTGCTGGAACCCCAGAGTCATGCCGCGACCCCAAACACGTATCGCCTCAACAATTAAGCGGCGCTGATCCTAAAACAAGACCAGGCTCATCAGGGCTTTGGTTCTTAGTCAGTCTGCCCCGCTGCACTGTGACAGATTATCGTACTCAAGAGCCGCGTATTTACCTGTTTCTGACGCTTAACTATTGCCAAGAAACATCAGGATCTAACTCTTTTAACGATAACTGTAAAAGAGTTTCGTTACTGGAGCCCAGAAGACAGTTTTGGGGTAGGAAGTCGGGATATATAAGCGGCTGAGTACGACAATCTGGGAACGTTGAGGAGTACCCCGCGTGTTTGCCATCTCTCAACTACATGCCGAGATAAGATATTAAGCCTTATCATCTCCTGTGTATGGCATGTCGATTACACGGGTGGGCTGATTCATGGCCACGTGTTCCAAGGTGGTCACGCACAGGACTCGCCTTCCCTACTAATCCATGTCCTGCATGTGTATTACTCGTGTTAGCTTTGTTTTTGATCTTTGAAAAGGAAAACAAGGGCACAAAGGGTAATTCCGTGTCCTGGGTATTACTTTTATCATCTTTTTTTAAATCCATGAAAAGGAGAACAAGGAGACGAATGGTGATCAGACATATTTACAAGTGCCATTAGGGTAACTTTGCCTCTTCCTCCTCCTGCTCTTCCTCCTACTCCTCCTACTACTGCTACTGCTATTACTACTACTACTACTACTACTACCACTACTCTTTTCGATACTCTTCTCTACTCTTTTTTTTATAGGGGCAGTGATTAGCGGGCTTTTTTTCTGATTTTCTTTTTTTTCTTCCCTTGAGCTGCTTCCTTTACTGCAAAAAAAAAAACTACCACTACCACTATCACTTAAAACTACCACATTGCGTTCTCAGGGGTTCTTGTTTCCCACCCCGGTGCATGCTACTGATAAAAAGTTCAGTCACGTCACCTCCCGGAAGTCTAATCTCTCTCCCTGTCCTGGAAGCCGTAATTATGAGGGGATACGGGAGGTGGTGAGGGTGTGTGTGTGTGTGTGTGTGTGTGTGTGTGTGTGTGTGTGTGTGTGTGTGTGGCGTTTGTCTGCGAGGAGGGATCAATAGAATGCCAGGAGGTCTGTCTGTCTGTCTGTCCATGCATGAGTGTGTTTGACTTGGTGTTGTTGCGTTTATTTATTTTTTTGTCCCTTGTAGATAGGATAGATAGATAGATAGATAGATAATAGAAAAAATTATAGGTAAATAAATAATGATTGATGGTATGTTCTCTATTTTGTTAACTTCTCTTCTATTTTCCTGTTTTAATATATGCCTCTGAGCGAAAGAAAACCGTTGTTGTTATTACTAAAGATAGACGGAGAGAAAGAGGTGTATGTAATTAAGTAAAAAGTAAGTAAGTAAGTAAGTAAGTAAGTCTGTCTGTCTGTCTGTATGCATGTATGTATGTATGTATGTATGTATTAGTTTCCAGTACACAAGACGCTGGAAATTCTTCTGCTGTATTTATTAAGAGGAAAGATGTATTTTCTGTATGATATTCCCTTCTTGTAATACAGTGAAATATGCATTGGTACTAGTGTGTGTGTGTGTGTGTGTGTGTGTGTGTGTGTGTGTGTGTGTGTGTGTGTGTGTGTGTGTGTGTGTGTGAGAGAGATCGGAAAAGTGGGGTCGTGATCTTGCATACCTCCACATGATTGGGATGGCAAGAAAAACCGTTGGGAGCCACCGCTGGTCTAAACCGTGAGGGATGGGTCGTCAGTCAGGCACTCAGTCAGTCAGTCAGTCAATGAGGTCTTCCGTCTAGCGCCAGGGAATGTGAGGCGCGTGAAACAGACCGGAGCCAAGGAGCACGAGCGGCTGTGTGGGGTGAAGCTTGTAAGAGTGGCGGCGTGAAACGGAAGCAGAACGGGAGCATGCGGAGACCCTTGCTTGATACGACCAGGAAAAAAATAGAAAAAAAAATTAAGTAAGAAAGAAAGAAAATTAAATAAAGAAAATAAACTGAGTAACGACCACAACGACGACCCCTGCTTCCATTACTACTATAACAACAACAACAACTACTACTACTACTACTACTACTACTACTACACTACGAGCATTGCCAATAACAACAACAACGACTCGTCTCCTCGTTTGCCCTTTCTTGACCTATTCGACCCAAGCTTTTGACCCTCTCAAGGCCCTCAGCTCATGTTCGTGTGTGTGTGTGTGTGTGTGTGTGTGTGTGTGTGTGTGTGTGTTCAAATCCCATGAGGTTTCCTGTGCATACATACCTTGCGTTGCTATGTGTATCTTAAAAGCATGTGTGTGTGTGTGTGTGTGTGTGTGTGTGTGCGTGCCGTAAGTTGCCATGTATAACCTTCTGCCTTCCGTGCATAGTGGCAGTGTGGGTCTGTGTATGTGTGTGTGTGTGTGTGTGTGTGTGTGTGCTAATTGCATGCTTACAAGGGATCTTTCTTTATGAACGAAGGACAAAAAACAAACATTAATTAAAACATTCACTTGCCTCCGATTTTCTCATCCTCTCTATAATTAAAACAAAAAGAAAAAAAAGCGACGAGTAATTATAACCTGCTTTCTCTAGCTTCTTCTCTTCCTCCTCTTCCTCCTCCACCATCTCCTCCTCCTCCTCTTCCTATAATGGTGCTTCGTAATGGTGTTGGTGGTAGTGGAGGTGGTCACAGTAATTGGAGATGCGGGTGTTAGAGGCAAGAGTACATGATGGTGGTGGTGGTGGTGGTGGTGATGGTGGTGGTAGTGGTGGTGGTGGTGGTGGTGATGGTCGTACAGAAAGTAATTAAAAGCAGTTGCGGTGTTGTTTGTGGTAATGGTGGTGGTTTTGGAGGTGTTGGTGGTTGACTTGTTCATGTAGTTGTGGTGGTGGTGGTGTCTGAGGTGTTAACGGTTAGTAGTAGTGGTGGTGGTGGTGGTATTGAAGGAAGCGTTGGTGGTGGTAATGGTGGTGTTGGTGTTGGTGAGTGTGTTAGTGGTGGTTAGCTTGTTGGTGTTGGTGGGGGTGACTATCTTGTTGGTAGTGGTGGTGGTGGTGGTGATTAGCTTGTTTTCGTTGTTAGTGGTGATTAGCTTGTTGTTGATGGTGGTAGTGGTGATTAGCTAGTTGTTGTTGTTGTTGGTAGTTGTAGTGTCGTTGGAGGCGGTGATGCTGGTGGTGGTGGTGATGGTGGTGCTGGCCGGCGTGAGGGTGCTGGCTATACATAGACACACCATCTTGCCGTGACCAGGCTAGATGCCAGCCTGCCCACCACCACCGCTACACAGCACCACCACCACCACCACCACCACTAATACTACTTCCTCCTCCACCACCATGACACTTCCTCGACCACATACACACCACAAGAAGAAGAAGAAGAAGAAGAAGAAGAAGAAGAAGAAGAGAAAGAAGAAGGCAGATAGGGAAGCACAGGAGAAGGGAAGAGGATGGTTGTAGTGTAAGAAGGAGAAGGAGAAGGAAAGAAGAGAATGTCGCCTGATATGTAACTTGATAATCATGTGTGTATTTGACATTCTGGCAGAAAGTTTGCGGGCAGAGAGAGAGAGAGAGAGAGAGAGAGAGAGAGAGAGAGAGAGAGAGAGAGAGAGAGAGAGAGAGAGAGAGAGGAACGTGGAGTATGTACTAGGATAGCTCAACTGGCCCGGACCCAAGACAGACAGACAAGTCACTCTTCAGTAACCTTCTCCTCCTCCTCCTTCTCCTCTTCCTTTTCTGTTTCCTCCTTCACCTCTTCCTCGATATAAAAAAATGAGTCAGTATGCTTTTTAAAGATCTTACTCTCCTCTTTTTCTACTTTATTCTTCCTCTTTCTTCGTATTTCTCCTTTTCCTCTTCCTCCTCTTTTTCTATCCCTTTTTTTTCTTTCCCTTCACTTTCTTTTCTATTCCTTCACTCACTGGCATCTTTTTCTTCTTCATTTTCCTCTCTCTACGTGTTTTTCCTCTTACTTCCTCTTCTTTTTTCTATCTCTTCTTTCATCGACTTCATATTTGCCCTGATCTTCCTCTTCCTCCTCTTCCTTCAGCTCCTTCCTCATTACAGTTGCCAGTGACTGTTTATTATAAGTGTCATTTTTCTTTCTCTACCTTTTCCTCTTCTTCCTTTTAAGTTTGATTGATTTGCCACTAACTATTTACATCAGTCACTCTTCCTCTTCCTTCTCTTCTTTCGCCTATTCTTCTTTTATCTTATTATTCTTTCTCTTCTTCTGTATTATAGTTCGAGTTATTGGTCATTATTTATTTCAGTCACTTTCCCTTCTTTCGCCTATTCTTTTTTTCTCTTTTTTCTCTTTCCCTTCCTCTGTATTTTAGTTTGATTTATGTGTCACTAACTCTTTATTTCAATCACTCTTCTTTCTCTTCTTTCGCCACTAGTTTTTCTTTATTTTCTTTCTCTTTTCCTTCTTCTGTATCTATTCCCGCCTTCCTGTCTCTCATATCTTGGTTCTGTCTCCTTAAAGTCACTCGTATATATTCCTATCATTGACATTTCCACCTTCTCCTGCAACCTTAAACCCGGCCTTCCTTCCTTTTCATTTCCGTTCCTTTCGCTTCGCTCTTCTTTTCATTTTATCCTTTCCTTTCCTTTCCTTCGCTTTTTATCCTCATATCAACGACGCTAAACCTTCCTTACATCATTTTCACCTCTTCCATGTATTCCCTTTCCTCTTTCTATTTTATCCTTCGTTTCTTCTTTTTCTCTCGCCCTCCTTTTATTTTAACTTTCCTCCTCTTAATATTCTTTTTATCATCGACCTCTTATCTCCAACTCTCTCTCTCTCTGCTCCCTTCCTTCTTAGTCCCTTCCTTTCTCTTCCATTATTTTCGTTTCCTTTTCTACAGTTTCCTCCCTCTCCTTCCAGCTGTTCTATTTCTACATCTTTCTCCATCTCCTTCCATCTGTTCCTTTCCTTCGTTTCCTTTATCTTTCTCTTCCATTCCTCTTGGCCAGTGTAGGAAGTTGATGCAACCGCTGACTAACCTGACCTATAGAACCATATACCCGGTGACCTTTCCTTACTAAGACTACCGGGATGTTTGAATGTTACCCAGTCTGGATGCAGCTGAAGAAAGTATGATACTGTTCTCTTAAGGTCATAGAGGATGTTGTTAGTTTGGTACCACTTTTGCATATACCGTACCTCCCTCCTATTCTTCTATTCTTTTTTTTCTTATTGTTCCTGACTCCTATTCCATTATTACTTTTATCAAACCTTACGAATCCTTCCTTCCTTCTTCCCTCTCCCTTGCCTTGCCCTTCTCGCCCTTTTTCCCTATTTCCTTGCCCTTTCTCCCTTTCTAAATCTCTTTCCTTACCAATTACCGTCCCTCGTGAACCCTTACCCTACTTTCCTTGGCACCATTATCTAACCTACTCTATCCTCCCTCTCTCTTCTCTAACCCCTTCCCCTCCTCCCTCTCCCTCTCTCTTCCCTCTCTCTTCCCTTTCTTCCTTTCTAACCTTTCCTCAACCTTGCCCTGCCTTCTACCATACGACAATCAAATCTACTCAGTCCTCCCTCTCTCTTCCCTCCCTTCCTCTCTCCTCTCTAACTCCTTCCCCTTATCTCCCTCTCTACCTCTCTTTTCTAACCACTTCTTCCCTTCTTTCACACGATTATCAGACCTACTCAATCCTTACTCTCTCCTCCCATACTCCCTCGGCTCTCCCTCCCTCCCTCTCCATTAGTCAGGTTCCTTTCATATCTTAACTTACCAGAAGGAAGACATGGCGGGCAGTAGCTGGTCACATCCCCTGAAGAAGCAGCGAGGGCTCTTCTTTCGTCCTCTCTCCCGGCGTTGCTCGTTGCTCCGTCCGTCCACAGCAGAGCACTCACAGCCAGTCCGTCCCCTTCAGAACACCAAAATAAACGGGAATAACCAACTGTTTCCTCGCACACTCTCTAAGTTTTTTGTTTTCTTTCTGATGTATTTTCACTACACACTCACTTCCGTTTTCCGTAGAGAGCACCGGGGTTTTGTTTTTTTGTTTTCTAGTTCACCTTTTTGTTTTCCTTGTTTATTTTTCACTTGCTCGGATTCGTCGTATTTTAGTATTTCTGTGATGGCGGAAGCGAAGAAGTGGCAAAGCTGATGATGGAGGAGAATGGAAAGGATGCGAAGGAGGATGTATAGGAGGAGGAGAAGAAGGAGGAAGAGGAGGAGGAGTAGGAGCTCAAGGGCATGCTACGTAGGACATGCGGAGGGCAGGAGAGCAGCTGAAGGAGGCGGCGCTGGTGGTGGTGGTGGTGGCCGCCGCGAGAGGTCGGGATGTGAAGATTCGTTTCTGGCACACGAGACCTGCACCACCAGCCCCCGCCACCGCCGCCGCCGCCACCTCTACCGCCACACATAAGTATTTTGGGCACCACATATTCTCTCTCTCTCTCTCTCTCTCTCTCTCTCTCTCTCTCTCTCTCTCTCTCTCTCTGAGTAAACTATTTTTTTTATATACTTTAGGAAAACGATGCAAACTGCTACTGATTCACTGCTTTAGATCTCTACACACTTACACATATACATGATTTATCTTTATGTGCAGTATAGTGTGTCCCGGGGTGATGGGTTCCCTCCTACCAAAGGCTTTAAGGGCCAATGCGACAGAGATAAGCACTGAGGCCACGCGCTGTTATAGAGTATGTCCCTAATTTTACCTTTTTAATATAGTGATGATTTCGCGCAAAAAAAAACAAAAAAACATAAGATACTAAATGGCTGTCAGGTTGGACGAAGAAGAAGAAGAAGAAGAAGAAGAAGAAGAAGAAGAAGAAGAAGAGGAAGAAAAAGACGAAGAAGGAGACGATGAAACGAAAACGAAGACGAATAAAAAGAAGAAGAAGAAGAAGAAAAGAAAAAGAAAAAGAAAATGAAAAAGAAGAAAAAATAAGTAAAAAAAAAAATGTTTAAGATTGTAACGAAGAAAAAAAGTTTATAATTCTGAACTAAATTTCTCATATGCTTCTTTTCCATATGTGTGTGTGTGTGTGTGTGTGTGTGTGTGTGTGTGTGTGTGTGTGTGTGTGTGTGAGCGACCGACCGATCGACCGAGAGAGGCACTATTGAGAACGCGATAGAACTAAAGATTATATTCAAACGCGTAACTCTCCAAACAGCATAGGAGAGCGTTGGAGAGCTCCCGAGGTGAAGGAGTTGCTTTGCCTCGAGTGTGACGTTGGATAATAGAGAAAAAAAGTCACGCTGCCAAACTTGTGTTTTGAACTCTTAATGAGGCTGTGAATGTCTTGTGACTAAGAACTCTCTCTCTCTTTTTATCTATCTATGTATCTATGTATCTATCTATCTATCTATATCTCTCTCACCTCGGATGTGGGCGCCATCTTCTTCTCTCGTAGGGTCGCTGAAGCATGCCCGGTTGTGTCTTGGACGGGACTGTGCAGGGGAGATAAGAGGAGAAAAGTTATTCTTGACATGCCGCTACTAACACCACAATAAAGATGAGGAGTTATTTCTGACATACGTTGCTGCTACTATATATGAGGAGAGTAGTTATTCTTGACTTAGGCTGCTGCTACTACCGCTAAGATAGAGATAATGGGAGAGTAGATATTCTTGACATGCCGCTACTAACACCACAATAAAAATAAGAGGTGAGGAGTTCTTTTTGACATACGTTGCTGTTACTACATATGAGGAGAGTAGTTATTCTTGACTTAGGCTGCTGCTACTACCACTAAGATAATGGGAGAGTAGTTATTCTTGACATTAGCTGCTACTACCACTACAATAGAGGAGAGTAGCTATTACAGTTATAATTTTAGTAGTTATATTAGTAGTAGACATTTGCTGCATCGACTACCATTAAGAAAGAAAGAAGTCCATATGTGCTCAAAAACTGAACTGTGAACTATGGGTCTGATGTAGTAGGGGATTATTTTCCATCTTCTTATCACTGGTATTGGTACATCTTGGTTTGTTTCTGTCTTGACCGTCTTCAGGAGGCTTACCGTCTTCAGGAGGCTTAACTTTTGAGCACGGAAAAAATTGAGTTATCATGACAGCAGTAGCATTTCCCAGGCTAAAAAAGATAAAAAGATATTGTCTCCTCTCGCAGTGCCAGCTTCTAAGCCTGGCGGTTATGTAATATCCTGATGCCCTGCGTACGAAAGGTTTGGGGCGATACACGTTAAATTACAAAACATATTTATTACTATGCACAGTACAAAGCTACCAACTACTCTCACTAGACAATGCATGGTACAAAAAATTGAGGTTACAAAGATATGACTTTTCCACAAAGAATGTTTTATCAGCGAATTACAGCCGACACTGAGCACGGGAGGGGAGACAGGGCGATGTGTATCAACCTTTTTAGACACCACCGAGAGCACGTACATAGTCATGGCCAGTCTTTGTGTACACTCAGCCACGACACGTCAGTTCTTGTTTACACACAGACACGGTCAGTAGGTCTTGATGCACACACAGTCACGGCCTTTAATTTCCATTTACACACAACCACGGTCAGTTAATTTTCTGTCACCACTCACTGATACTCTACAATGTCTCTGTGTTGAGAAAAAATGTTTTAAGGGAAAAATAAAGTTACATTATGAAGTGACTGTGTTTAGCTCCCCAAATTCAATCATTCAAGCACATAGCACGGTGTCCTCTTTATAATGATACAAAATTCTATAGAAAGACCGAAGGCAGTGAACCAATGAATCGTCTATGTGGGTTCTGTTTGTTGCTAAAGCTTGGACCCAAGTTTTCCCGCTCACAGAGGGGGGTTCAAAGAAACGACAAAATCTACTAAACTAAAGACTGTTGTTGTTTGTTGAAGTAAAGTGTTCCACTGGTGTCTAGGCGGCGTTTGTCAGGCTTTTCCTGATTGGATGGACTCCTGTCTGGCTCTCATGGATGTTGTTTGTCAGTCAGACATGTTCTCGTGTAATGCGTTCAACATATCATTATCATTACAAAGGGAAGCTGAAGGAGTGACTCAAAAGGGAAACGAAGTGTATGAGCCATGGGCCATGGCATGTGTTCACTCCGCGGGGTGTTTGCATTGTCCCCGCGGAAGCCGTTTAGTAATGCAAACCTGGCTGGCGATGTCCGTAGACTTTCCGCGTCACTCCGTATGTAACGTTCCGTCCGTACCAGAGACTTTGTCTTGTAGGCATTGGGGAGTTTGTGGTAATTTGGTGGAAATCTTACTGAAAAACCTTCCGCTGATCAGTCTGCTGGTGGTAAATGTGGCAGGAGATTTACCGAGATTTTATGTTGTTGAACGAAATGTTAATATTTTGTGCTTAACACAGTGCCAACCATAGATGTCTATCTCGTACAAGAGGTGAGTTAAGGTAAATAATATAGGGTATGTAGGACGAGAGCATGTGTGATTGACAGAGAAACTACATAAAAGTCAATCAGCCGACGCTTGACAAACACTGCCGTGGCGTCAGAGGAACTTCCTGTTTATCAGATCTTTGCGTGATCACTTCCTGGAGAGGAGCAGCTTGAGATTTCTGATATCTGAGATGACATTCTCAATTTCTAGAAGAATATCTTGGTAATTCCCAAGAAGACTTGATGACTTGATTGCCAAGCACCATCACTCAGGCAGCAAATGAGCCGGTGAGAGGCGGGGCGACTCCCCCCCTGACACTGGTGGCCCCGAAGGCTTAGTTGAGGTAAGGACTGAGAGGAAACTCTTCCCTCACAGCTGAGCTCAATCCATGACTTCTCCATCATCTGCGGCCCTCACCACCTGCAAAGGTGACTGGTGAGTGGCCTGTAGTGATGGAGGAAAGTGAAAACTCACAAGACTTAAGATTTTCTCCAAGTAGAAAAAGGCCCCACACAAGAGGTTGAAATTAACATTCCATACGTCAGCCTTGCGTGTTGATAATTAACGCAACAAATGACTAACAGAGCCCCCTCCCATCCAAACTATAGTTTGTATTGACCATTCCGCCGAAGATAAAATCACTACTTCCTAGGAACCCAAATTGTTTCTGGTGGATTAGATTTAAATAATTTGATCAACTACAAGTATGCATACACTGACACTTCAGTTAAGTTGTATTTTTCATGCCAACGAGACGGTTACTCTGTCTAAAATGAAGCTGATTGTTTTTGAAAGAGAAGTTATTATGTTAGGCGAGACTACGTGTTAATCTGTTAGTTACTGCTACAAGATGCTGAGAAGTGTGCCGCGAGAGTACATTACCGTCTCCTACTGCTTCCTTCTGGCTCCTGCACGCTCGTTATCTTCCCTACACGCTCGCTTCTGGCGCCTGGACGTCCTTCACTCGCAGCGCGCACCACCACAGAGCTAGGCAGCCACCGTTCCTCTACCTTCAGGAGACACCCGATAAGAATAACGTTAAAACATACACGTCCATACATAAATAATATTTGGTGTATGTCCCCAACTTTCTCTTTACCATTGCAGAGAACACCAATATGGCGCCATAATTTCCTGTGTGGTGAATTGATTTGGGCGACGCTACTTCATTAAGAGGACAGCCTGGCCGGAGAGGCGGCCACTCACCTGGGATCAAAGGGGAAGCAGGCTGCAGCTCCCCCGCTGAACACATGGCGGCCCCGCGTTTCCTTGCCCCACTCTTTGGCAACCGAGGGCCGAGTGTGACGGTCACCCTGTGGTGGAGAGAACTGTGCCGTGACTCTTGTTGTGACGACGATGATGACATCAGTAAAACCAAGAACAGCAACAACAATGATAATGATGTACTCCACAAACACCAAGGCCCGGCTCACCAGTCATCCACAGTTTGGGGTAAGAAGGAAAGAAAGAGGACAAGTCTCTGCCTGAGAAGGATTGTTAGCGTTAAGCATGGCATGGTTGTGACTCCTAACTGTCATTGACACAAGTAAGACCTCTCTACGTTAAAGACATAAGCAAGGTTACGTGAGAGGGATCTACCTCTTGAAGGTGAGGTGCAAGGCGTACAGTGATGCTCCAGTACCTCGTCTTCTTCGGTATCTGCCCGCCCACGCAGGCTTGGTCTTCTGTAACCCCCAGCACTGTGGAGCCCTGCGTGGGGGCTGGCGGGGCAAGGCACAGGAGGAAGGTTATGTAGAAGGTCAGACACCTCCAAGGGCCCTGAGGCTGGACGGCTGCTCGGATGTAGGTCCAGGCATGTCCGCAACGCTGGCGAGAGAAGAAAATGATAGTGTATTGTTACATAGTTGTAATTTACTGGACATGAGAAGCTGTTATATCTTTTAGTTATTTTCAATCCTTAACACTCTTGCTGCCACGTGGGGTCTCACCTGACACAGGGGAAGAGGAATGTCTTGAGAGGGGAACGACTCCCTCGCAGGCACACTTATGTGGGTCCTCGGAATGCAGGGCAGCGAGGGGCAGCTTAGTCTCCATGAATGTCACTGAACCAAGGCTGCCGCAGCTGTCCCACTCGTGCAGCGACACTGAACCTGAAACCGAGGCGAGGAACAGTATGGATGTGAGGGAAAGTCAGTGCTGAGATTGAGTAATATATCTGAAACCACTGAAGAAGCATCCATCTATACATATATACGTACTAACGTCCATCCATCAATCCATATATTCTCCACCCATTCATCAATCTGTACCCAATGGCAGACAGACAGACAGATGGGATGCACACAGACGAAGGGGGAATGGTCCTGCAGGCTATCCTGACTCACCTTCCCTTTGGTGGTCTGACGGTTCCCTCGACACCCTCAGCTTGAGCAGCTCCACCAAGGTGTCGCTCGAGTCCTCCCGAACACCTGTTTTCCCAACCCTCTCCCCCTCACTGCTGTCTATTGTCGTGCCCCTCACGCTCTGGATGTCACCTTTCTCCGCTCCTGCTTGCGGTCCCTGCGCCCCTCGCAGTCGGTGCAGCCTCAGAGACAGCACAACGCCCAGGACCACTGCTGAAAAACACACTGATGAGGGGGGCACAGTGCCCGACGGGACTCCACGTTTATTGGACAGACTTGTTGACCCGTAGACTGTGTCGTTTATTGTGTCCTTCCAGTTATTCTTATAAAATTTTGTTATACAGAACTATAGTTCGGCACACGAAGGAGTCTGTGTACTAAATTTGTTCATGACTTACCCAGCACCAGGATGGACACGGTGATGGCCGCGATGGCAGCCGGGGCCGCCAATGGGTGGCCATTCGAGGCTAACTCTGACCACTGACAGTGGTCGCCCAGGTGGCCCGGCCCACACACGCACAGGTATCCAGGCCGCAGGTTGAGGCAGGAGCCGCCATGCAGGCAGGGCCGCCACAGGCACTCGTCCACGTCCTCACACGCACCGTCCACCAGCTGCGTGCCGGGGCCGCAGCTGCCGCACACACAACCATGGAAACAGTGAGTTGAAGGGTGTCAAGGGAAGTCATGGTGAGATGTCAGAAAAGAGTTTCAAATGGAACAGCAAAACAACAGCAAAAGCAGAAAGCGGAAGATCTTAACATTACAGAGGAGGCACCAAAATGTGTATCAGAATATCGGCTGGAGGGCACGGCTCACCTGCAGGAGGGCTGGTCCCAAACAGCGCGGCAGGAGAGCGGTGCCGCGCAGGTAGTGTTGGCACACGGGTTCCCAGGGGGATGACACCCCTGCAGCAGGTGCTGCTGGGTGGTCACCTGGCCCCAGGGGGTGCCGTTCACAGCCGGTGGCAGCGGGAGTTGGTGGTGCGACACTCTGATGTCGTCCAGGCAGGCTAAGCGAGGTGGAGGTGGGAGAGGGAAGCGATCGTCACCATGAAAGAAAAATTTATCAATATTGCACTTAGTAAATAAGTTTTAGTGTCAAACTGAGAGTTTTCCGTCCTGTTTTCTCGCATTAAAACTTGGGTCATCATAGAAAACATGCCAGTGTGTTAATGAAAAAAACCGATCTTTGCACTGAAACTCAACACTCCGGGCAGCCCGAGGCTCACCGTTCTGCAGGTCGTTGTGCACCGTCACCAGGTTCACTCCTGTAAACTCCGGCAGGCCGCCCACCGTCAAACCGTCGTGTTTGTCCACCAGGAGAGGCGGTGGGGGTCTCGCCCCGCCGAGTGTCTCCAGGGACTCCAGAGTCTCGTTGTAGCTCCAGCCGTCCCCGTCGTCCACGCTCACCCACAGGTTGTGGCCGTGACGCTCCGCCACGACGGTGTGCCACACGCCGTCCCCGAGCGGCCGCTGCGACACACACGCCCTCCGCGTCGCCCAGCCGGTGCCCGAAACCGAGGCGCACGCCACGCCCGCCTGCATCTGTACGCGAAAGAGGGATGTTTTTTTATGCATTTAGCAGAAAGGGACGCAACAGTCTATAAAATAATCTATATAGAATAGTGTGTGGCAGAAAGCCAAGCGTGACTTTTCTGTAGTTTGTTTATTATTGCATGTTCTACATTTTACCTTATACTGTAAGCTAAAGAAGAAATAACGGACAAGAATTTAGAAGTGTGTTAGCGTTAGGATGAACAGGTGTATCGGGGCAAGGACGGGAAGATGAGTCTCACGTGCAGAGTGAAGGCGGAGGCGCGGTGGTGGGAGGCCAGGTGCAGCAGCAGGCCGGTGCGGGCACCGCGCATTCTGACTCTGACTTGCAGCCTCAGTACCTGCGGCGCCGGGGTGAAGGACAGCGCCACCTTCATGTAGGATGCTGCCCCTAGGCGGGCAGGCACGGTGGGTGAGCTACATTCTGGTCCCATTAGGCCTGAGTCACACTCACATTGTGGATGTTCCAAGCCACCAATACAATGTCCCCTCACGCCACAGCTTCTCGGGCAGGCTGTGTCTTGCGGGCGGCAGCCCCCCACGCTGGCATGGGTGTAGGCAGGCTCCCCAAGATCAGTTAACTGTAATGAAAAACACAGTAAGAAGTCAGAGGTCAAAGGAATTTACTTGGCGCCATGGATCACTGCACTCGCTGAGCCCTAACAATTTACTCTAGGGGAAACACTCGCCTGGGTACTGATGGTGAGGCGCGCGAGGCAGCCGTTGAGGTGGTGGTGGGTGGGAGCCTCGCGCCACCCGTGCTCCTCTGGAAGCGGAGGGAGATGGGCAAAGCCGCCCACCTGGAGAGGCGCTGAGCTCAGCCATGCACCGCCCGGCTGAGGGACGCGCCACCGTCCTCGCGCCAGGCAGTGGGCGTCGCCCTGCACCGTGCCTCCCCACCCACGTCCACATCGGTCCACCATTAGCACCGCGCTCTGCAGGGGGTGGCCAGGGTCAATGCTGTGTCCGTGTTTGTCATTGTCTCTGCTTAAGTCTGTCTAATTCTTTCTCTATCTCTCCATTTTTATATATCTCTTTATTTTTACACACACACACACACACACACACACACACACACACACACACACACACACACACACACACACACCTGGTGGTCGAGGATGAGGTGCAAGCTGTGCCAGTGGCCGTCGTGCAAGGACTTGTTCACCTGCAGCTTGAGGGCGCCGCCAGCCGTCTCCACCAGAGCTTGGGGCCGCCCGTCCACCAGTTGCAGGGCGACCATGGGGGCGGGTGTGGCCTTGTGCAGGGAGGGCGACAAGGGCCCGGCATAGAGCAGGAGGCCGTGGGGGTGGCGCGTCAGGAGGTGCAGCGAGAGGGTGAGCGGCAGGCACGGCGGCAGCGGGCGTAGCCAAGCCCAGCCGGAGCCCCAGAAGGTACGGCTCAGCACCTTGCACCGCGCGCCCCACGTCCTCCCCGGGCACACGCACCTGAAGGAGGGGTCACTAAGCTTGTTCACACACACACACACACACACACACACACACACACACACACACACACAAGCACGCATTACCTGTCTCTTCCATCGGCACCCCTGAAGAAGCGGCCGCCGTTGAGACACGTGGAGGGCGCGGGGAGGTCCGGTGTGAGGGCGTGGCAGGGCGCGGCGTGGGTGAGGCGCGGGGTGACGAGGGAGGTGGCGTTGGTGTCCACGACCTGCGGAAGGAAAGGAAAGATGTGTTTAATTATATACTTCTTGTACGTATTTCTTGTGTAATGTTCAGGTAGTTTTAGGAAATTCTCGTTTTTTTTTTTTTTTTGTAATACCTGGTGTTCGTTTTTTAATTTGACTTCTTTTTCACGAACTAGAATGATTGATTTTGACGGAAGAATGTTAGTATGTTTTTTTGTGCTCTGTGGTTAACAAACTGTCTATCATCATCCATTCTGACCTAGCTATTGATCTATCTACTGTCTCTCTATCTGTCTATCTGTTTATAAACTGACAAGAATTGCGACGTACCTGCACAATAAACTATCTATCATTCATTCAGGCCTATCTATTGAGCTATCTACCTAACCATCTATCAACTGTATCTATCTAGGCTATCTATCTATTTATATGTTGAAAAGTCTATCGACGTACCTGCAGCGGGGGACTGGTGGAGGCGAGGGAGGTGACGGAGTGCACGTGGGCGTCGGTGCCTCTGCCAGGGAGTGTGTGGGCGGCGGGGGGCGGCGGCTGGGCGGTGACGGTAAGGTTGGTCGCTGCCATTATCTGTAGGCGGTGTGATAAGGGTGGTGTGTACTCTCTCTGTCTGTCTGTCTGTCTGTCTGTCTCTCATACACATTATTGTTACCCTTAAAATAACATAAAAAACACAAACGAGAAAACACAGAACAAGAGAACGAGGAGAACACAGGAAGAGAACAAGAAGGAAAAAACAAGAGAAAAAAAAACGTAAAAAACAACAAGAAAAAGTAGGACAAAAAAAACACACACAATATCTGCAGGTCAGTGTCAAGCCTGTTCAGCTGTTTATGGTGATGGGGGAACACACACACACACACACACACACACACACACACACACACACACACACGTACCCCCCCCCTCCCCCCCCCTACACACACATACCTCAACCCCCTTCCCTCCCTCACACACGTACCTCCTCCCCTTCCCCACCCACACCCACACAATTGTAAGTCCTCCCCCCTCCCCTCCTCACCCCCCCCCACACAGGACAGCAAACAGGGCGCCGGAACAGTCAAGAGAGTTGTGTATATAGCGAGAACGACAAATATTTAAGTGACTCTGCAGGTACACAACAACGCTCGGATAATAAATATTTTCGACGAGCCAGCCAACTAAGTGTTATTGACGCTGGTGTGGGAGGGACGGGGTTGTTTGTGTGTGGGAGGGAGGGGGTACGTGTGTGGGGGGGGGAGGGTGTTGTGTGGGGGGGGGAGGGACGGGGTTGTTTGTGTGTGGGGGGGAGGGGGTATGTGTGTGTGTGGCGGAGGGTATTGTGTGTGGGGGGTGTTGTGTGTGTGTGTGTGTGTGTGTGTGTGTGTGTGTGTGATAATCAGTTGAATAGGGGCACTGATTAGAAGGTATTGTATTTTTTTCCTGTTGTATTTTCTTGTTTTTTTCATATATGTTGTTTTCTTGTTTTATTGTTCTTTTTCTATGTTTTTTTCTTGTTTTCTTGTTCTACGTTTTCTCGTTTGTGTTTTGTTGTCTTAGTGATATTTTTAGGGACATTCTTTTATAGTACTGACCTGACGGGTGTGAAGCGTAAGAAGCCCCTGAATCTTGACGGGGTCGAGGTAGGTGCCGCGTGAGTCCTTAGCGCTGACCCAGACGCAGGTGGAGGGCGACGCAGGGTTGGCGGGGGCGGGAGGCGTGGCTGCGGCGGTGGCCCTGGGGTGTGAGGGTGGCGGGGCAGCCGAGCATCCACCGTACACACTCACAACCTCCACTTCCACGTCTCGCTCCTCCAGCACGGCCACCACCTCCTTCAGTAGCGCCCCCAGCCGTCCTCCGCCCTCCTGTGGGTTGATGACACTACAGTTTATTGACGAAATCTTCCCAGACGTAGAATACATAAGATGACAAATTGATATTAAAAACAGCAAAATAATATGTCCACAATCACAATTTTGGAGTGTTTTGTTATCAGGTTTAATCAGTTCCTTCCCTCTAGTCGCTCGTAGTTTATTTCTGGTCTCCGTTAAGGTCTTAGGTGACACGTAAGTCATTAGTTAGGATATCTGTTACATAACCCGATGGTGGTGCTTATTTGTTATGCATCTTTTGTTCTTTGCTGCTTTGTTAGTCTAGTCAATGTCCGCCATCTGTTCTTTTTTTTTATTCACTCGCTACTTTGGCTAGAAAAAAAGCATCAGGTATCTAATAAAACCCTTATTTCTAGTACGCTCACTACAGAAACTGCTTATGTTCCAATCCATCTGATCTTAAAGCAGTTTACAATTAATTTCGTCAGCCCGATCGTAAGTGCTGAACTCGAACCTAACTGGAAGGAGGAAACACTTGCTTGGCTGTCGCGAGTACTTACCGAGGGAGACCAGCCGCGCGTGAGGTCCGCGGGCGTGGTGGGCGTGAGGGCGAGCGGCGCCGCGTGGGCCAGAGCCTCGGGCGTGAGGAGCCGCACCACCACCGTCACGTTCGCCGCTACGCCCCGCTGACGCCACGCGCGGTCACTAACGGAGAAGCGGAGGTCGTACCTGGCGAAACAGATGAACATACAGGTAAACAGACAGATACATGAACAGACAGATGGATATACCGGTAAACAGAGATATATTGATAGACAGACACAGAGAAAGATACATAGACAGAGAGATAGAGGGAAACGCATGACAGTAAGAAAAATGGAAAACAAAATATATACAAGTAAACAAGCAGTTGATTTAATAGACAGATAGATGTAGTGGTAAACAGACAGATAAATTAATAGATAACCACATAGATAGATAGACGGGCAAAAGAACAGTAAAGAAAATAAAGTAAATATCTTCACAATCACGCCTTGCTTCACAATCTTCTCCGTGAGGTTCCAGATTCAATTAGGGTTCGTGACTAACGCTAATCGGGTGGCTTATCTCTTCCTACTAAATTTGATAATGTATTCTAAGTGCTTCGTGAAACGGCTCAAGGTCTTGTGTGCTCCTCTACTGTATATATATCTGTAGCGTCTTTTACCTAAACACACACACACACACACACACACACACACACACACACACTGTTTATAATACTAAGACAGATTACAGGGGGAAGTAGTCAGCGTTTACAAGAATACTCCCAGCAGCAGCAGCAGTGTTCGAGAGGGAGAACTCTTATATCTATACAAGAGGACCCGTGGCCGGTGGTTGCCCTGAAGAAAATGGGTCTCAAATTTGCATGGGTAACTATTTCACTACTACTCATTTACTTATATCAGAGTACGTGACACGCCTGGAAGTAATCGCGCAACAGACGAACGTAGTTACATACACGCAGAGTCAATGTAGCAGAAGCGAACTACCTACTACTTGGCTTGGCTCCTACCTAGCGGCCGAGCGTGAACCCTGTCTGCCTGCCTGCCGGTCCTACTGTCTCGGCCTGAAGTGTTGATTCCAGAGTATTGATTCGTGCATCCCAGGTATTATTACGAGCAAGTGTGTTGGAGGGGCGGAGGACGAGGCACGGGCTGGGGAGTTGGGGAGGAGAGTGGATGAGAGGATGGAAGAGGAGAGAAGTTGGAATATATTACTTGATTCGTCTGTACTTCCTGTTGACTGATTGATTGTTTGATTGATTAACTGATTGATTGGGTTAGAATTTCATGGCGCCGCGACTATTTGACTGATATATCGGTTCAATTCCCTCTTTTTGTTGGCATTATTTCTGAAAGGTCGGGAAATGTATAGAACGATAGCCACAAAACGTTTAAATTCACGTACAACACAATAAGGATATGTTAGAATTATGGTCTATTTGTGCAGCGGAAATAAACAAATAAACTCTCTCTCTCTCTCTCTCTCTCTCTCTCTCTCTCTCTCTCTCTCTCTCTCTCTCTCTCTCTCTCACACACACACACACACACACACTAAATAACTATACCTGCTCTGCTCTTTTGACCTGGATCCCGTTGGTACATAATCCGGATACAACGAAGGGAAGGGTGGCTTTACTCAGCCGCTGCCTAAAATAAAAATAAAAAATGTATCCGGATTAAATCTTATGGTGAAGTTGAATTTTGTCAGAGGTCTTTTTCGTTTCATCGATTTCCCTTCCTCTTTAAACTAACTATCATGCTTCGATTTATTATTCAATTCGTCATATTAATTTCATCTTACTTTGCTTCATCAACGATCATGTTTCTTAAAGGCCCCTCTAAGCGAAAAAAATAGAAAAGTCATCACTCACGCAAACAATTTCATAATATATATCAACGCATTTGTGGTCAGTTTATGCATTATCTATTTTGGGGGGTCCTTATCATGACAAAAATATGGCCCGTCGCTGGTACACGGTAAAGCCACAAATTTGGCCCGTCGCTGGTACCGGGTTTAACGCTTTCCAGAGGGGAGTATATCAAGACATCGCAGGAACATTTTCTCGATATTTTTTTCTTTTCTTTTTTACATGATCAGCATTTTGTGGTACGTAGTGAGACTTTTCTTCTCTATCGTTAGCCGCTAGCAGAATAATATCGTTAACTCGCTGGATATGCACGGGGAAGGGAGGAAGGAGGAGAAGAGAGAAGGAGAAGGGGAGAGGAGCGAGGGGGAGATGAGAAGGAGAGAAGGGGGGAGAGATGGGGATGGGGGAGAAGGATCACAGAAAAGAAAAACAATCATCGCAGCCCACGTAAAGAAAACTAGGTCAGGCAAAAGTCAGCCGCGTATATTTTTGCGGCGCGCGAGGATGCTGTTTTCCGACAAGCCTCGCAAACACCAACGCCGACGCCGCCACTACCAGGAAAGAACCGAGACAAGAGGAGAAGCTTACCGTGCCCCTGATCCTCGCTCGCTCGCTGCCTCCCGTTCCTAATACATGCACAGACAAGAGAGAGATAAGACCATACCGTATTAGAACGCACAATATTTAACATACGAACTTCCTCTGACGCTTCACATTCGCAAGTTTCTCTCTCTAGTTAGCGATAAGGGAGAAACAAAATAATACAATCCAACTTGCAAAATATACTCGGACGTTGCTGGTGAGCGTTAGCATATCTCCGGTAAGCCGACAGCCAAAAAATGTTGCAGCGGAATTTTCAACCGTCGAGAGCAGTTGTTGTTGTGTAGTGTTGTGTTGTTGTGTTGTGTTGGGCGGGAGGGGAGGGGGGGGGGGGGGGGCAGTACAGGAATGGGCGGAAGGCCGGTTTTCGCTTCCATAGAGTTCGGATAAATTACATTCCACGGGCCCGTCATATGTTTGAGTGTTTCATCAAAAAAATATATAGGGAGAAAAAAATGGGAAAGAGGCTTATGCTGTGAGTGTGTGGTGTGTGTGTATGGGTGGGGGAGGAGGGAAAGGGAGGGTTGTGTGTGTGTGGGGGGGAAGGAAAGGTGGGGGAGGAGGGTTGTGTGTGTGTGTGTGTATGTTTGTGTGAGGGGAAGGAAAGGGGGTAGGTCTCTATGTGGGGGGGTTGAAGATAAAGGGGTGGGTGTGGGGAGAAGGGGGGTCTTTGTGTGTGTGTGTGTGTGTGTGTGTGTGTGTGTGTGTGTGTGTGTGTGTGTGTGTGTGTGTGTGTGTGTGCTGCGGCCCTCTCCATCTCCGGCCTTCAAGTGTCCCTCCCTGCCTGTCCGCCCTTGCGTCCCCTCGTGAGCCAAGTGAAGCCTCGCTAAACACGACTCGCGGCCTCGTGTTGACTGGACATGTTGACTTCCGTGATTGATTAGCTGGATAGGATGCAATCTAATGACAACGACGACAACAACAGGAGAAGCAACAAATAATAATAACAAGGAAAACAACGACAATTAATATAACAACAAGAAGTGAAACAACAACAACAACAACAACAACAACGAGAGGAGAAACAACAATATGAGGAACAGGATATGAATTTCACGACGCAATAACACCGCCAACAGAAGTTTATAGCATCCTTTTTTTAATAACAGAAGGAAGCAATTTAACAGACAAAAAGAAAGATGAACCAACAGCAGCTAAAACAACAACAACAACAACTACTACTACTACTACTGCTGTTCCTGTTACTTTTTTCCTTCTTCATAGATTATCCGCCTTTCTTTGTCTTACAGCGGCCCTTGAGGAGCTTGCGGGATTGTTTTTCTGCTTTTCTTCTTTTTCTTCTTCTTCTTCTGCTTCTTCTTTTCATTATCGAGATCCATGAAAGGGCAACCACACAATGCCATAAGAAGACGTGCATGAAGAGGAAAAGGAAGTGAAAGGGATAAAGGAGAAGGCGTGAGCTCACCTGCCTTCCCGGGTCTGACTGGAGGCGAAAAGAGCACCATCGGGTCTGAGGGTGAAGAGCGGGTGTGGCGGCCCCGACCACTCGAACTCCTTGTCGTCTAGATCCCAGTCATCCGGGTCCTCCACGAAGACCCGGCCCAGCGGAGCGTCAGACCCGCCGCCCTGAGGAAGATGTGTAAAGAGAAAGGCGTGAGAGACGGGCATAAGGAGTGGGAGATTGAGAGCAGGGGAGGAAGGGAAGGCAGTCAGGAGGGACAGAGGAATATGAAGGGAGTTGTCTAAGGAAAAAGGAGTGAGAAATGGACATAAGGAGTGAGAGATTGCGAGAAGGGGAGGAAGGGAAGGCAGTCAAGAGGGAAAGAGGAATATGAATGGAGTTGTGTGAGGAAAAAGAAATGAGAGACGGGCATAAGGAGTGGGAGATTGAGAGCAGGGGAGGAAGGAAAGGCAGTCAGGAGGGAAAGAGGAATATGAATGGAGTTGTCTAAGGAAAAAGGAGTGAGAAATGGACATAAGGAGTGAGAGATTGCGAGAAGGGGAGGAAGGAAAGGCAGTCAGGAGGGACAGAGGAATATGAAGGGAGTTGTCTAAGGAAAAAGGAGTGAGAAATGGACATAAGGAGTGAGAGATTGCGAGAAGGGGAAGGAAGGAAAGGCAGTCAGGAGGGAAAGAGGAATATGAGGGAGTTGTCTAAGGAAAAAGGAGTGAGAAATGGACATAAGGAGTGGGAGATTGCGAGAAGTGGAGGAAGGAAAGGCAGTCAGGAGAGAAAGAGGAATATGAATGGAGTTGTGTGAGGAAAAACTTACCTAAGGGGTGAATGGTCGAGAGGAAGGGAAAGAAAAGGAAAGACGGTCAGGATGGAAAGAGGAAATTTAACTCGGCGTGTGTGTATTAGTTGATTAAAAAGGAGTTGTTTAAGGAGTTGTGTAAGTTAAATGGGATGAGAAAAGGAAATGAAAAGTGGAAGATCGAGAGAATGGGAAGGAAGAGAAGAAATAAAATCATGAGAGAAAGAGGAAAATGAAGTAGAAAACGTAGGAAAATGAGCAGAAAATATCAACTGGTTTTAAAAGTGGATAAATGATTCTTACTGTGTGTGTGTGTTTGTGCGTGTGTGTTTGCGTGTGTGTGTGTGGGGCGTGTGTCTGTCCTTGCGGCCTCCCTCACCTGAGTCTTCCACAGGTACACAGTCTTGGCCGCGGGCTTCATGGGGTTGTCGTTGAGGTCGTCCACCAGCACAGTGAGGCGGTGGGTGGCGGCGAGGCCCTGCGCGTCGGACACCAGCACGGCCACGCTCAGCTGCCGGTGATCTTCCCTGTCCAATGGCCCTGACGTCCACAGCTCCGCCCCGCCGCGCCCGCTGTCCAGGCCTGGGAGGGCGGCGAAGGGGCGAAGGGGAAAGGTTAAATGTGAGGACAATGGAGGGCGTAGCATTGGAATATGGAACAGAGAAGGGACGGGAGAAAACGGTGGAAAATGACATATGCAGCGAGGAGGGAGCGGACAGAAAATAAGAGGAACGTCACGAATTTTCTTGATATTATAGAAGTGTTGCGATGGTGACAAGTTTTAATCTGCGCTCAGTCTGATTATTAAACATTCTCTCTCTCTCTCTCTCTCTCTCTCTCTCTCTCGGAATTTATCCCTGTGTACTCCAATAATGTCATGCCTGTTTGGAAAAATGGTACACATTAAGCTGCATGTTTACCAAGGTGTAATGCAAATTTACTAGTTTGTGTGCATACGTGCGTGGGTGCGTGCGTGCGTGTGTGTGTGTGTGCATATGTAAGTGTGTGTGTGTGTGTGTGTGTGTGTGTGTGTGTGTGTGTGTGTGTGTGTGTGTGTGTATCAGAGAGAGAGTGAGAGAGCGAGAGAGAGAATACTAATCAGAATTATGGTTGGCAAGGCCACCGAGACGGCTGACACATTGGAATCTCGTGGCTCTACGTATGCCCTGCTGCTGTTGCCACCAGACGCATGTGCTGCCTCCCTCCTCGAGTGACCCCAGCAATGTGAGTGTCGTGTGGAGTGGCGTGATGGCCAAGGATGAAGGGATTAGAGGTCGTACTCACGTAAGTCGAACTTCAGGCTGATCATGGAGAAGACGTGGGCGGGGTTCGAGGGCGCCAGGGAGAGGGTGAAAGGCGGCCCGTGGCCCAGCGCCCACACGTCGGGGTCGGTCACCTTCAGCACCCCCAGCCTGGTAGGCGGGGCGCCCTCCGTCACGTGCAGGAGGGTGGGCGGTGTGATGTAGGGCGGGCAGTCGTTGACGTCCGTGACGGTGACGGCGAGCGTGGCGGTGGCGGAGAGAGCCGGGCTGCCGCGGTCCACGGCCACCACCAGCACCACAACCTCGTCCCCGCCGGGCGCCTCGCGGTCCAGCTGCCGCATCAGACTGACGCCGCCGTCCCCGTCCACAGAGAAGGCGTCCCCGCCACCCTCCACACGGTAGTCGACGCCCTGTGTCCCGCCCTGAGGACCGTGGCCGCAGGTTACTGGGAGTTGCAATGTGGTGATGCTGAACTCTGAGTCTCGTATTTTGCGCAACGCAATAACGAGTTATCTCAATCTTATAATATTCTGTTACTTGTAAAACCTCCGTAACAACTACTATGAATCACAATTAATTATTCTTCTGTGGAGCTATTTTGCTTTACGCTTTATTGTAATGAGTGTGTGCCTAGAAGCCATGAAATCACCGGCAGAATTCCAAGTCAGGGTTAAAGTTTTGGTTAAAGATAACACTTCATCGCTCCTCACTGGGCATCAGATAAAAAAGGCCTTTTGGAAACTTGAAACAGGTGAACCATAGTGACTCAGGCAACCGGTCGGTCCTTGGGTTCCAGTTACCTTCCAAGAGCGCAAACCCATGAAAATGGAGATGTTAAAATTTGCATTTTTACTGTACAAACTTTGTTCCATCGGTGCTACTTCGAAGCCGCAGCTTTTTAAAAGTTTCTGTGATTTTTCTGATCTAGCCGAGGCTCGTGTCGCGGCCCCAAACAGAGAACACAAGTACCTGTTTCTGGCCTCGTGAACACACCTGGTGCTGTTCACGCAAGGCTAGTTATAGAGTGTGGAAAAAAAATCTTAAAATTCCCAAGTTTACCTTTACCTAAACATATATAATTCACAGTTAGGATCCTTATTTTATTTGCTATGCCCAAATGACACAGACTATTCACGCTGAGCAAGTGTGTGCAATTAGCTAATGAAGATAAATCCCAACCCAGGAAGTGCAGCAATGCGGAAGCCGAATAAAACATACGTATACATGATTGACACAGTGTTTAGCGTCTATTGTGTTAGATACATACTCAAATGACACAACCTATTAGTCATGAGGAAGTGCGACGAGTTAGCAAATGCAAGTACACTAGATCAAAGCCCTGGACGTGAAGTAATGTGAAGTAATAACATCAGTCTCATCTGCATCACCATTAACTGTTATTACTCCAATGCAGGACACTAACTATAGTACTTGCGTTCTCTATCCTGCTTCAGCAAGGGTTTTTATTTCATCTCCGCCTGGTTCTTTGTCGGGCCTTAGTTCTACAACTCCTGGGTTACTAATCTGTAGTTTTGGTTCTGCGCACGATATGACCCACCAAGTTTCACATTCATAATTGTAATGAGAATCTCTTCATTCCATTGCCTGCTCCATGATTCACACATCTTTAAAGCAGCCATCTGATGACCCCTTAAAACAGCAATATCTTCAACCTTTGTTCCTTGATTCACACATCTTCAAAGCACTTCCCTGACGCCTGCAAAATACCCAAGGAAGGGATCACTCACGGCATCGGGGTCGCGGGCTAGCAGGGCGGCAAGGGAGGTGCCGGGCGCGGTGTCCTCCCTCACCGTGACGTGGGCGTGCGGGCGTGCAAAGAGCGGCGGGTTGTCGTTCACGTCCCGCAGCTTGACGGTGACCCAGGCCGAGTCCAGGTGGTTGAGGTCCTCCCAGCCGCGGGGGCCCTGGAGGGGAGGGGGGGTAGGAAAGTAGGGTGGAGAGGGAGGAGAATAGGGGGAGAGGAGAGTAGGGGGAGGGGGAGAGAAAGTAGAGGGAGGGGGAGAGGAAAGTAAGGGGGAGGAAGAGAGGACAATGGAGCTGGATGACCGGTGATCTGTGACACGAACTGCACTTTTTACTTTTATTCTCTCTCTCTCTCTCTCTCTCTCTCTCTCTCTCTCTCTCTCTCTCTCTCTCTCTCTCTCTCTCTCTCTCTCTCTCTCTCTCTCTCTCACCTGGTCGGTCACCTGCACCATGAACCGGAAGCCTCGTCGATGCGTCTCCTGCTCGTAGTCGAGGCTCTTGAGGGCGAAGAGCTGACCCGAGGCGCCCACGGAACGCACCCCGAAGTTCTCCCAACCGTGTCCGCTGCCCGGCACTACCTGAAGCGTGGGAAGGGTGATTGGATGCAGATGACACAGACAAGTACATAGAGTTAGTCGATGAAAGTAAGCCACTACCCAGGACGTTAAGTAATGTGACTGGACTCAGATGGCACAGTCTATCTTGGTTGAGCATGCACGTATAATTGGGCCTTTGCAATTAAGCCTCAACCCAAGACGAGAAGTTATATGGAAGTGGTCCAAAACATATATAATTCATAGTTACCTGCGTTCCTTCTATTCAGTGGACTCAGATGACACAGACTAAACGCGTTGAACAAGTACATATATAATTCATAGTTACCTGCGTTCCTTCTATTCAGTGGACTCAGATGACACAGACTAAACGCGTTGAACAAGTACGAATAGATATGTAATGTAAGTGAGTCGCAACCCAGGACGCTAAATAAAATAGTGCGTGCTCCCAAGTTCACCTTTACCTAAACATAAATAATTCACAGTTAGGATCCTTATTTCACTCGCTACGCTCAAATGACGCAGATTATTCACGCTGAGCAAGTGTGTGCAATTAGCTAATGAAGATAAATCCCAACCCAGGAAGTGCAGCAATGCGGAAGCCGAATAAAACATACGTATACATGATTGACACAGTGTTTAGCGTCCATTGTGTTAGATACATACTCAAATGACACAACCTATTCGCGATGAGGAAGGGCGACGAGTTAGCCAATGCAAATACACTAGATCAAAGCCCAGGATGTGAAGTAATGCGGAAGCGATCTAACATATCTATCAGTTATAGTTAGTAGTATGAATTTAAATGACAGACGAATTTAGTTAAGCAAATGTCAGCATCACGAATAGGAACAGGTAGCCAACGAAAGTAATCTCCAACCAACTCAGGACTGAAACTAGTACATTCATGATTCTTAGTAACATTCATTCTATATAATATTCGCTTATTCTCTACTCTATCATTCATAAAGTGGCTGATATTTTTCTGGAGGCAGCTGTACATTAACTTTCCCTTTGGTTCCACTAGATTAAACTACACAGGTGCCTTCAGCGATTGTGTGGTTGATTATTTGAGTGTCTCTTACGATAATCACCTAAGCACATTCCCTCCAACAATGCTACATTTTGGGTGTTGTTGTGTTGCATAAGTTAAGGTTCTGCTGAAAAATATACATACAAAACGCACCTTTCTGCGTAGTTTCATGGCTAAGATAGATACAGAGATATGGTTGGATAGAGAAATAGAAAATAGCGCGTACACTCAGCCTCCCACCCACTTAATTACCCATCCACACTCACACCCATACCCACATACACCCATCCACCAATCTACCTAGACACACGCACACACAACCTCCACATCACCTCCCCCCAACCCACCCAACACACACACACGCACTCACATTATGAACGCAAGACTAAAACTAAGGAAGTGGACAGAACTGAGCCAGACGGGTTGAGTAAGGGCTGGACACAGACAAACGACAAGCCGCCGCCAGTAACAGCAGACCTTATTGCCCGAACCACCGTTTTCCGGCAATTAATCTCGATGCGCCAATCAAAACGTTATTGGCGTGCAAATGAATGGCTGCTAATTAGGAGGAATTGGTGATAATAGTACGTAATGGTAATGGCCTGGCGAGGGGAATGTACTAGAGGTGGCTGGTTGTGTGGTGTTGTGCTGACCGATGTTTGGGGATTGTTTTCACCTACATGTTTGACTTTTTTTATATATGTCTTTTTATTTATATCCTTCCGTGAATTTCTTAGTCATATTCTTGTTGTGGTGTTGTGCTGACCGATGTTTGGGGATTGTTTTCACCTACATGTTTGACTTTTTATATATATATGTCTTTTTATGTATATCCTTCCGTAAATTTCTTAGTCATATTCTTGTTGTGGTGTTGTGTTGACCGATGTTTTATGATTATTTTCACATACGAATTTAACTTTTTCACCTATTTTTAATTATATTCTTGTGTGTTCTTAGTAATTTTTTTTTTTGTATTTTGTGTTGGCCTTCTTTCTCGTCTCTAGTTCTATTATTATTTTCTTTTTTGCCACCGTTTCTCAATAGCCAGTAACTTTTCTCTTCCCTTCACTAAACCTCCAGCCTTTTAATTCCTTTTCCTTATAACAATATGATATTCAAGAAGCCTTTCAATCCTTCTTCTTCAGCCTTTTTTGTACAATCACACTCGCATCCTTTCCTACCCCTGCCACTCACTCTGTAGAGGAAGGTGTTGCGCACGTCCCTGTCGGCGGCGGTCAGCTCCAGCAGGGTGGTGTTGGGCGGCGGGGCGGCGAGGGGCGTCTCCTCCACCTCCAGCTCCCAGAGACGACGTGCCAGGCGGGGGGAGTTGTCGTTCTCGTCGGCCACACGCACCACGACTGTCCCGGTACCTGAAGAGAGAGAGGCGAAGGGGTGGAGGAGTCGAGTGTGGCATGGCGTGGCACTGGGGTAGAGTAATGTGGTGCGGGGTGATATGGTATGGTATGATGCTGAAGTGTAATGTGAAGTGAGTTGAGGTGAGTATTATGTGGTGTGATGTGTGATGTGATATTGTGTCATGTGGGGTGGGGTGTGTGATAAGGTCAAATTGTAGTATGGTAAGGTCTGGCGTGGTATGAGGTGTGTTGACATGTGGTAAGGTGAAGTGTGGTGTGGTATGATGTGGCGTGGTGTGGTGTGAGTTAAGATAGAGGTGATATGGCAAAGTATGGCGTGGTGTGGTGTGAAATGCTGTGAGGTATGATAAAAGTGAGGTGAGGTAAGGTATGGTGTAGTGTATGTATGCGTGTCTGTGTCAAATGCCGACGAAATACTGTTCCTCCGCGATCTCTACAAAAGATAAAAAGAATTAACAGACAAGGAGTAACGTCACTTAAGCTTAAGTTTATAAGGCTTGCCCCTCAGGCTATGTTCTTATTAGTCTACGGATAAATTGTGCCACGTTACAATGGTCTTATAGCGTACAAAGAATGAAAACATGTTAGGGTAGACTCTAATATTCTTCTTGGTTTCCTATTACAATCCTTTCCTAAGCTTCATCTCATAAAAGATTTTCTCTCTCTCTCTCTCTCTCTCTCTCTCTCTCTCTCTCTCTCTCTCTCTCTCTCTCTCTCTCTCTCTCACACACACACACACACACAGACATTTCATCCCTTAATTAATAAAAAAATATATATGTAAACTCCAATAATGTCATTCCTGTTAGCAGAAAAAAAGTAGAACAAACAACTGCATTGAAAAAAAAAAGTGTAATACAAATTCACCAATCTGTGTGTGTGTGTGTGTGTGTGTGTGTGTGTGTGTGTGTGTGTGTGTGTGCTGGGGGAGGGGGGGAAAGGGAAGGTGATGTGTGTGTGTGTGTGTGTGTGTGTGTGTGTGTGTGTGTGTGTGTGTGTGTGTGTGATATAAACATTTCCCCCCTCCCCCTCTCCCCTCCCCGAACACACACATACAAATAACAAGGAAGGAAAAGGGTTCGGTTGAGTACACATTCACTGGACAGGAAAAAAAGACATATAATAGAATAACAACAACACCGTCCCGGGCCGGAGAGAGATATACGGAAACGCTGACACACGGGCTCGCCTCTCTTTTACCCCTTACTTATTTTGCCTACAATAAACACACCTCGCTACTATTATACCGTCGAGTAGGGGAAGGAGAGAGGGAGAGAGGGAGGAAGAGGGAGAGAGGGAAGGGATAGAGGACAGGAGGGAGTATAGGAAAAGCACATAGCCCGGGGAGAGAGAGGAAGGCAGAGAGGGAAGGAAGGAGGGATAAAAGAGGAAGAGAGGGAGGTAAGAAGGGAGAGAGGAAGGGAGGGAGTATAACGGAAACATATAACTCTATCAAGGAGAGTGAGAGAGAGAGGAAGGAAGGGAGAATAAGGGATGCATATAGCCATAGGAAGAAAAGAGGGAGATAGGGATAGAGTAAGGAGGGAGAGAAAGAGGAAGAGAAGGAAGAGGATAGGGATGGATGGAATGAGCATAGGGGAAGCATATTACCCTGAGAAGGAGATAGGGAGGGAAGGGAAAGAGGGAGAGAGGGACTATGAGGGGGACACGTTACCCTGAGAACCCCGAGGCAGTGGGAATTCAACAAGAGGGAAGGTCCTCAGCGCACAAAGGCGTGTAGGGAGGAAGGACGAGCACGGGACAGCGCTCTTGTGTTCCTGTGTTCCTTGCCCGCCAGCTACTCCGCATACAGCAGCCCAGGTACAGACAGGTAGGCAGGTCCAGACACGAGGCCCAGGTAGGTCAAGAGGGACAGACAGCCAGAGAAAGAGGGAGAGAGAGACACCACCACCATCCCCGCCACCACCACCATCACCACCACCACCACCATCCCCACCACCGCTACCATCCCCACCACCACCACCATCACCACCACCGAAGACCCGACCCCTTCCGGCCGTCTCTCTGTCCCTTCCATTGTTTGTATGTCTTCATCTCTCAAAGGTGTGTGTGGGTGTGGAAGGAGGAGGGGGGAGGGGTATGTGAGTGTGTGGGGTGTGTGGATATGTGTGTGTGTGTGTGTGTGTGTCGGTGAGGAGGGGTGTGTGTACACACACACACACACACACACACACACACACACACACACACACACACACACACACACACACACACACACACACACACACACATTGTAATTCCACAATTCTATATTCCTCCCTTCCAAGAACTCTCTCCCTCCTTTTCTCTACTACTACTACTATTACTACTACTACCACTACTACTACTACTACTAGTGCCACTGCTGCCAAGCCTGAGTTCTTACCCTTGAGACCCCCGCCGTCTGAGGCCACCACCTGGATCTGGTACTCTGGTGTGGTCTCCCGGTCGAGGCAGCATCGCGCCGTCCTCACCAGGCCCGTGTGCGGCTCCATCAGGAAGATCGCGGCGCTGGAGCCCTCGTCAACCACGTTCTTCTCGATGGCGTAGGTGAGGCGCGCGTTGCTCCCGTCGGCGGCATCGTCCGCATCCCACGCCGATACCACCACCACCGCCTCGCCTGTTAGACATACACAGAGATAGAGAGATGGGTTAAGTTAACTGATCACATATTGCACATACGCACGCAAAGATAAGAGAGATGGGTTACTGATCACACGTTACGAATCAATAATGCAAGTTATAAATAATATATGTCTTTGTGTTGAGTCGATACCATCACCCCTGCCTCGCCTGCTAAACACACACAGAGATAGAGAGATGGGTTAAGTGGACACGTTACTGTTCAATAATGCAAGTTACAAATAATATGTCTTTGTGTTGAGTCGATACCACCACCCCTGCCTCGCCTGGTAAACACACACAGAGATAGAGAGACCGGTTAAGTGATCACACGTTACAATTCAATAATGCAAGTAATGAATAATAAAAGCCTTTGTATCGAGTGCTAACACCACCACCGCCTCGCCTGCTTGACACAGATACCCACGCACAGACAGACAGAACGATAGGTTTTAAGTGACCACATAATATACAGTTCAATGATGAGTAAATATCTTAACGTCGATTATAATATGAACAACACAGACCAACGTAACTCAACCATCATGCCACTAACAAAACCGCGCAATTTACCATATTCATATACATACTGAATATATAAAAGGGTTCAGGGCGCTTGATCGCCAGACGCATATCAGCTCGTAAACTCAAGCTCCCTCTGATATACACATACAAAAGTTTACGACTAGTTATAAAGTTTGCTTATTAAGTTTGCAGTAGATTATAACTTTAGGAAGCTCTACAGTATTACCTGAGCCCTGGAAGGAAGAATACACACACTGCCAGCAAATATAATATCCTCCAAAAGAGCATATGAAATAGACCATAGGAAACATAGGAGCATAGGCCATAGGAAGCATAGGAGCATAGGAGACAGGCCATAGGAAGCATAGGAACATAGGAAATAGGCCTTAGGAAGCATAGGAACATAGGAAATAGGCCATAGGAAGCATAGGAACATAGGAGACAGGCCATAGGAAGCACAGGAGCATAGGAGACAGGCCATAGGAAGCATAGGAGCATAGGAGACAGGCCATAGGAAGCATAGGAGCCCAGGAGACAGGTTAATCTCCCCTAATGTAAAACGAGGCACAAGTGAGAGGTAGTCAGCGGCGGGGGCCTCCTAGACTCGAAAATCAATTAGGTAACATTTTCCCGCCGGGGCGCTGAAGGGGACGACGCGAAGGTTAATAGGATGAACGGCTTATCCTGCGCGTCTCCACCACCGCCACCACCACCGCCATTACGGATGAAAGAACGGGTTTGTCAAGTACCACCACTACCACCATCGCTACCACGACCAACGTCACTACCATCATCAAAGCAATACCACCACCACTACCTCCACCACTACTACCGCCACCACCGCCAACAACAACAACAACAACAAACAAAGGAGAAAGATGGCCTCGCCCTAAGAGATGCACTAAAGAGCAATAAGATAAAGCGTCGCGTCCCTCAAGTGCTCGGCGTCTTCGTCAGGAAATGGAGGAGGAGGAGGAGGAGGAGGAAAAAGAAAAAGAAGAAGAAGCAGAAAAAGCAGAAAAAGAAGAAGAAGAAGAAGAAGAAGAAGAAGAGTGGCTTTGAATATTGTTGGCGTAAGTGCATTCGCCCATCTCTCTAGTTAGTCTTTTATTGCTTGGTGGTTCGTCTTGCTCGCTTTCCTTCCTCCTGCTGCTCAATATTACCTTCTTTCAATTGGCTCATGCTGCCCCCGCGAGCTCATCTTTGATCCTCTCTATTAGGGAGAGAATCTAGAGTCCGGGTTGATAGGTGGTCTTCAGGACAGCGTGTGGGTAGTCTTCGTCCACCCGGCGGTGACTGAAGAATCCCAGTTTGTGGCACCGGGCGGGACGTGAACGCTAACCACTCAGTCTCCGCCTCCCGATATCATTGAACTATCCTTACCATCCTTCTTCGTATTGGTAATCTTTTTCCACGAGAGCAAAGTCAAATCTCAGATGATGTTACTTCTACTGGCAATACTACTACTGACAATCCTCTCTGTTTTGTTTTGTAGGGATAACATTGTATCTAAATCTTTATATAAACAGCATGCATGCCTTTCCATCCGCTGAACAATATTACTTTCTTCTTCCTATACGGCTAATACATCTCACTGGGGCAGATCCAAAACACACCTGACACTCTTTTTTGGCAATTCCTGCTGTTTTGATTTGTAGGAGTAACATAGTGCGGGCTTCCAGTTAAATCTTTCTATGCGTCTTGGTCTGTCTCCATTTACTGCAAAATAAATTATACTGGAATATCTTCGTCTCATTTCCCACACACACCTTCTGGATACTTTAATCTCTCTCCTAAGCGTGTGTTTCTTCAAGACACTTTACACCAACTTCCATTTATATCTTTGTATGTGTGTCTTGGTCTGTCTCCATATACTGCAAAACGAATGATGTCGGAAACTTCTCATCTCGTATCCTTCACACACTTTCTGAACACTCTCATCTCCCAAGCGTGTGTTACTTCAAGACGCTTTGCACCAAGTATACTTTTTCTACTCTTCTTCCTTAATCCTTCCTCTCCACGTCCCTAATCAACCCAACTCCCCTCTGCACCCCCCTCTCTCTCTCTCTTACTCTCTCTCTCTCTCTCTCTATTACACTCCCGCCAAAGACATTTCTCAATAGCCAAACACAAAAACCACGACGGCGGGCTTTAGAAGACTCGCAAACATGTCTGTCAAACGCTCAACTGTAAAAAACCGGAAGGAAAAAAGAAAAAGAAAATGAGGAGAGGCCAAATCTGAAGTGTGTTTATTAAAAGGCCCGGAGAAGAGGGAGGTAGAGGATATGTAAAGAAAAAATGAATAAAAAGAACCCGGGTTTACGACCAAGAGAGAAAACGGGCGAGGATTTCCTGAGTTTCCCCTGCAAGCCACGGCAATCAAAAGGGTGAGACGGGGAGGGAGAGAGAGAGGGGGAGAAGGAGAGGGAGAGAGAGGGAGAGAGGTAAGAGTGAATGAGAGAGAGAGAGGAAGTGAAAAAGTCAGAGAAAGAGGCGACAGGGAGATAGAAAGGAGAAGGAGGAGGAGAAGGGGGAGGAGGAGGAGGAGGAGGAGATGGTGGAAGAAGGACAAGCAGGAGGAGGAGGAGGAGGAGGAGGAGGGAGACGAATGACGATGAGGAGAAGGAAAAGAAGGGGAAGGAGGAGGAGGAGGAGGAAAAGGAGGAGCTAGGAGAAGGACGAAGGGGAGGACGAGGGACGCATAAAAAGAGATGGAGGAGGACGGAGAGAGATGAAAACGAAAAGGAGGAGAAGGAGGAGGAGGAGGAGAAGGAGAAGATGGAGGGAAACAGACGAGGACGAAGAGGAAGAGGAGGAAGAGGAGGCAGAAGAAGAGTGAAAGGCGGGAATGGTGAAGACTGGGAATGAGATAGGAGATAAAAGTCCCCCGAGTGCTTGAAGAAGAAACACAAAAAACGAAGGACCAAAAGGACGGGCGGACGGCGGGGAATAAGAGAGCAAAGAAATATATATAAAAAAATAGACAAGCAGACGTGTAAAAAGGAGAGTAATTATAATGAAATGCTGCCTCGGTCTGCATTTCGTCATGAAGGTGAAATCAATACTTGTGGAGCGACGTAGGAGTAAAGATATAGACGTATTGAGGGTGAGGGAAGCTTAGGCGATGAAGAGAAGGAAGTTTGGGTGGGTGACGTTTTTTTTTGTTTTGTTTTTTACAGTAGAGGAAACAGTTCAAGGGCAAAGCAAATGATACAATAATGAAACAAAGCCCGCTAAAAAAAAAGTCCGCCGTCTGAGAGAGATTTAGACTTCGAAGAGGAGATATGAGAGTCGTAAAATAGGTTTGAGTGTTAAAGGGAAAGTCTAAGTGCTCTGATTGAGGTTTGAGGGTCCAAGAGAAGAACTGTGGGTCGAGAAGGAGGTTTGGGTGACATTGAAGAGATTTAGACTTCGAAGGAGAGATTTAGTCTTCGAAGGAGAGAATTAGACTTCGAAGAGGAGAAATGAGGGTCGAAGAATAGGTTTTGGTGTTAAAGGGAATGTTTATGTGCTGTGATTGAGAAGATCCGAGGGTCGAGAAGGAGGTTTGGGTGACATTGAAGAGATTTAGACTTCGAAGCAGAGGTTTAGACTTTGAAGAGGAGTAATGAGGCTGGGTGTTAAAGAGGAAGTCTAAATGCTCTGATTGAGGTTTGAGAGTCTAAGAGAAGATCTGAGGGTCAAGGAGGAGATTTGGGTGACATGGGAAAGATTTTAGACTTCGAAGGAGAGAGTTAGACGTCGAAGACAAGGTTAGGACGTAAAATAAAAGGTTTGGATATTAAAGGGGACGATCAGGTGATGTGAAAGAGGTTTGAGAATCGAAAAGGAAGGTTTAGATGTTGAGTAGGAGGTTTGAGCGTCCGATTAGAAGGTTTGGGCGTTAACTTAATTAAGGGAACGATTGGACGCTGTAGAGTAGGTTTAAGGGCTTGAACGCCGAGGAGGAGAGTTGAGTGACGTAGGGTAGATTTAAACATATTAAGGATTAGTTACTGAAGAGGTTGGAGAGTTGAAGAGAAGGTTTAAGTGTGAAGTGTGAGCATTTGGGTGTTCTGGATGAGGTTTAAGGGATGAATAAGGAAGTTTGGGTGTCGAATAGAAGGACTGAGAGTAAAATAGAAGGTTCAGATATTAAGGCTGAAGTTAGAATGGTGTGAATGAGGTTTGGAAGTCGATTAGAAGGTTTCGGTTTTACAAGAGGGACGTTTGGGTGTTGTGGAGAAGGTTAAAGGGTTGAATGGATAGGTTCGAACGTCGAGGTGTAGGTTTAATAGTTGAATAGAAGCTTTGGATGTTATAGAGGAGAGTTGTGCGACGCGGGAAAGACTTAGACACCATAATAAAAGAGGATACGTTCGCTAATTCGTACGCATCCCCCAAATTTGTACTCTCGTAAGGAAGAAAACAAAAAAGAAGCCACTCAGAAAAATTGAACTAGTGTATTTGTAAAGATGAAACATATATGAAAGTAAGAGATAGACTTAGACACCATAATAAAAGAGGATACATTCGCTAATTCGTACGCATCCCCCCAATTAGTACTCTCGTGAGGAAGGAAATAAAAAAACCCGCCACTCAGGAAAAATTGAACTGATGTGTAAAGACGAAACATGGATGAAAGTAAGAATTAATAAGTACTAGTAAACATCAAGTCATTATTCCGGCGGCAATACTTCATTTACAAGCCTCTCAGCGGAAGTGGATAAAGTGGTTTCCCTGATGTGACTAATAATTGAAAGGGAGAACTCATACCCTCAGGACTTAATTACATAGGATATAATTATACACCATTAATGACTAATTTGAAGAATGCATTTATTTCTATTTAGTTATTGTTTTTCTACGGTAAATGAGACAGCTTAAGGGCAAAAAAAAAAAAAAAAAAAAAACTCGCTGGTGATACTTCTGCAAATAGTGGACAGTAACCGACAGTACAACAAACAGTAGAAGGAGGGACAGACACCAGAGAAGTAGACAGACACAAAGAGGCATTAGACAGACGGCAAGACACAGTAGTTAAGTAGACAGGCAGTAAGATACGGTATAGGAAAGCAGAAAGAGAGTAAGAGAGAGAGAGGGAGGAGGTGACTAGACAGACAGACATAAGTAGGAGAGATAGACAGTAGAACAAATGAACCAAGGCCTTGATGTGAACAGTAAGAGACAGTAGGAAAGTAGACAGACAGGCAGTAGAAGAGAAGACAGACACAGAGTAGGAGAGTGGCCAAAAGAGAGGGTCAGATTCGGTTGGAAAGATGTCTCGGTACTCTTTCATTCCCGGTCATCAGAGCAAGTGCTTGAGACATTAAAATTAGAAGAACACATTTATCTGCAGTCACGGTACGATAACCACTCTAGTCTTAGCAACGTAGACAGTGTAATGAATGGATACGTTAGGGGTGTGAGGTTTGTTTAATTCTCTCTTCTGCAATATATTCACGGTTGTCATCAGGAACGATGGAAGGGAAATGGAGGCAAGGGAGAAGGCAATGATTGTGGAGGAGAACGAGGATGGAGACGAATGAGAGTAAAATGGAAATGACGGCGGGGATGGAGGGTGGGGTGGGGAAGGTTGGAAGGAGAAAACGATGGTGGGGGAGAACGAGGAGGAGAAGGAGAGGGAAGGGGAGGGAAAGGAAGGGAAGGAGAGGAAGGAGAAAATGAGGGTAAAATGATTGTTTCTCTCATATGTATGAAAATAAATCCTGTAACACGATAACGAGGAGGAGAGGAGGAGGAGAGGGAAGGGGAGGGAAAGGAAGGGAAGGGGAGGGAAGGGGAGAGAAGGAAAGGAACGAGAAAATGAGGTTAAAATGATTGTTTCTCTCACATGTATAAAAATAGATCCTGTAACACTGTTTGAAGCTGACGCCCAGACTGACATTGTGTACTGATAGTTGCAAAAATGTGCCTTCATCTTAAGTTTATTGCTTGGAAGAGTGAGTTTAACGGACCGACGTCTTTCTGGTGTTAGTGAATTAATATAGTGAATTTGAATTGAGGTATTTTAACATTGTGCATTGATATACTCGCGATTATGCACTCTGAATTTAATAATCTGCTCGAGATATGTTAAACGGCATTACGCATTTGTGGTGTTATTGAAATGAAACATAACCGAGAAATAAGACCAAATTTCCATTGAGGTACTTTTACGTATGATCCCTAGCGACGGTGCCTCCTCCCCCATCCGTCGACCCTGCACATCCTCCTCTAAGTAAAAACGGGTCTGAATAATGAAGGTGCTGGCACGCTCTAGCCTTAGGGATATGGACAGAATAGGGATTAGCTTGAATGGACGCGGAAAGGGTGGAGCCAAACAATTAGCGAGGTCATATGAGCAGTTAGCATGAGAAGGGTAAGAAAGAAAAAGAAAGAAAAGAGAAGTTAGATATAAAATAGGAGCTAGGTGACAATTACCAAGAGGAAGGAAGGGAGTAAGAAAAAAAGAAAAAGAAGGAAAAGAGTAACGGGTGAGTAAACGAGGTCAAAGGAGCAGTTAGCAATGAAAGAGAGATAAACGATAACAAGGGAAACGAGAGAAGAAAATTAAGAGGTGGAAAACAATTAGTAACAGGAAAGGAGATTGTGAAGTTAAAAAAAGAACCTTGGCCTCAGCTCTGTCGATCCCTGATGTTGTGATCGGGCCCTCCTACTCAGGGGATGAATACTCCATACATAGGTAGCCGAGGGCCGTGTACATAGTTAGCGTCTTGGAGGGGGAAAAAACAACTAAAGGAGATGATATGGAGCGTTCAGCCCCGAGGAAGTTGGTTTAGTGAGAGGTGAGATGACCTGTCTGTCTATCTGTCTATTTACCTGTCTATCTATCTATCTATGTATCAATTTATCTATCTATATATCTATTTGCGTGTCTATCTATCTATCTACCTTCTACTTATGTATCTATTAATCTCTCTATCTACCTATCTATCTGTCTGTCTATCTATCGCTACAATCATCCATATTTGTCAGTATTTGTGTTTGGGTAACTATGCATGTGTATGTATGTATGTATGTAGGTATGTATGTATGTATGTATATGTATGAGATACCACCTGCCCAACTGTTACAGATAATCCCCTGTTACATATGAACCCCTACCTGGGCAGTGAGCGTAATTACAAGACAGCCAATGCTCTTTCATCTGTGCGTTTCGCCGAAGACTTTCTTGGTGTGGTCGGCCGCGATCTATTTAAGCAAGTCTTACGGGTGATTACCATAGCGCGCAAACGAGGGATTCCGAGAGCCTGCTGGGCGGCTTTGTTTTCTCTGATAGCGGTGGTTTGTTTCCTTCCGAGAGGGGAGTGTTTACAGCAGCAGCAGCACCAGCCTTGATCTCGTGTATGGGGGAGAGGATGATATGGAGAGATGGTGTGTGTGTGTGTGTGTGTGTGTGTGTGTGTGTGTGTGTGTGTGTGTGTGTGTGTGTGTGTCTGTGTGTGTGCTACTACTATTACTCACTCCTCCTTCTCCTCCTCCTCCTCCTCCTACTGCTACTTCTACTACTTCTACTACTACTACTACTGTTACTACCACTACCACTACTATTACTACTACCACTAATACTACTGCAATGTACTACTACTATCCTTCCTTCTCCTCCTTCACCTCCTCCTCCTACTACTACTACTTTTTTTTTATATGTGGCCTATAGCGCCATAGGGGCCTGATGGTCGGCCTGAGCCCGTCATGGCGCAGGCAATTATTTATAGTGGCGCCATTATTATTGGTTCACGCTGCCCCCGGGAGCTCATTCTTGATTTCACTTGCACAGCTTCTTCTAGAGTCCGGGTTGATAGGTAGTCTTCAGAACAGCATGTGGGCAGTCTTAGGTCACTCGGCGGTGACTGAAAAATCCCAGGTGGTCAGCGGCGGATTCGAACCCGCATCATGAACAAAGCGGTGAATGCGGGGCCGGCACTCAAACCACTCAGCCACCGCTGCCCTATTACTATTACTACTACTACAACAACTACTACTACTACCACCACTACTGCTAATAAGACAATAATAATAATAATGACCATAATAACAATAACAACAAAACCACCGCCGAAGAGTTGACTGCAAGACCACGAGATACTTGCAATAAGAAAACAACAACAACAACAGCAATAATATAATAAACAATAATGGTAAATAATAATAATAACAACACTGTGGAAGGGAATACTTCAAGCTATCAGGTGAACCAACAGGAGCGACTATAAGAAGCGTTCACACCAAGGCCCCAAGGTATCAGATCAGGTGAGCCAACAGGACCGATCGACTGGGAGACTCTCAGGCGGGGCGCGGCAATTAGGGGGCGGGTGGCGGAGGCCTCGACCGGCCGGTGCTCGGGGGAGGGAAAAGAAACACTTGTTGCACTGCACAAACACGTCGAGAGGTAAATGCAATTCCCTGCGCAAAGAGGAAGATCCCTTAATGAAGCCGAGCAGAGAGTGAGAGGGAGAGAGTGTGTGTGTGTGAGGGGGAACTGGAGGATGAGGACGAGGAGGGGGAAGAGGAGGAAGAAAAGGAGGAAGGGACGAGGAGGAAGAGGGAGAGGGGAGCAGAGAGAGAGATTACGATGGGGGGATTGGAGGAGGAAGAGGAAGAGAAGGAGGAGGAGGAGGAGGGGACAAGGAGGAAGAGGAAGAGGAGAGGAGGAAGAGAGACAGTACGAGGGGAGACTGGAGGATGAAGAGTACGAGCTGGGGAAGAGGAGGAGAAGGAAGAGGAGGAGGAGGAGGAGGGAGGCAGGTTAAGCTTTAAGATTAATAAAACCCACAACTTTACCAATGGATCCTCTTGTTCTACTGTCTCCTCTGGGGCCTTGGGTTAACTGGGAGGCTAATATGCTATCTTTAGGCCACCCCTCGACACAAGAGTGAGAGAGTGACCGAGGCAAGGGAAGGGAATAAAGAGAAGTGGTTCAGGCTCCGAGACAAGAGGGAGGATTGAAGGGAAGTGCATCAGAGTCAAGAGGAAACTTCACTGGAAACTTCACTGGAAACTTCACTGGAAACTTGATCGTCTCTCCTTGTTGCTTCCTCTTCCGGGTTTGGTTCCATCTCTGGGCTATTCCTGGGCTGCCCTCTCTCTTGAAACAGTGGTGAAGAGGCCGAGGAAGAGGAAGGGAGGGAGAAGAAGTTTGTTCGTTAAAATCAAAGGGAAGCTGCATGGAACTCACAATCTTATAACAACCTCCTCTTTTTAATCTTCGGCGTATCGGCTTAGCATCGAGGAGTTGTTACCTCGACGAGATTGACGGACTGAGAATAGGGAAGGAACTAAGATGTAACGCTGTCTCATCACCATTTTCTCTTCTTCTTGTTTGTCTGGGATCTTGGGTTATCAGTTGGGGATGGTGGGCTGACTTTCTTCTTCTCTTAGCAGTAGAATGGCCGAGCAATACTATAGACTCAATATAAAGCAGAAACTTACTATCCAATCACCACCTTTTTTTGCTCTTCGGGGTATTGGGTATTGGGATGAAGCGCTAACCTTCCTTGGCTAACTTCACCTCGTAGCAAATGAAAGACCGAGGCAATAGGAGTAGCAATTAAAGACGCAAAAGGAAACAAAGACCCACAACCCCATCACCGCCTCTTCTTCTTGGTCTTCGTGGTATTGGATTAGCATTGAGGGATGATGGGCTAACCTTCCTTGGCTAACCTCACCTCGTAGCAGAAGAAGACGCAAAAGGAAACAAAGACCCACAACCACATCACCGCCTCATTTTCTTGCTCTTCGTGTTATCAGGTTAATCTGCGGCAGGTAAGGCTTCGAGGATGAGGTGCGTGTGGGATGCGTGCTGGGTAAGGGCTTAGCGAGGCGTCTGAAAGCCTTGTTCCGCCTACACGAGGCCAAGAGTTTCATCCAGGGAATAGGATAGCACTCGCGGCAAGGTTTAAAGTTCGGTTCAGAGTTATATTGCTGTTGTTTACTTGAGCTCCTTATATTATCTGCCCTCACAACGCCTTCAGGATCCTCAAAAGCCGATGCGGTAATGATAGGTTAAAGTTTCTGTGGTCCACCTTTTCGGCCCTCATCAGCACAGAGTTATGTTACTTTTGTTTCCTTCAGCGCAGTTAACTTATTTTCTGATCTCACAACGCCTTCAGGATCCTCAACAACTGATGCAATAATGATGGGCTAAAGTTTCTGTGGGAACGCTGACAGATATAATTGAAGCGATCCATCTTCGCGGCCCCCACCAGCCCGTCTCCAGATGACCGTCTAATGCCCGCCGCTTTTCTCAAGACGCTATCCACCTCGTGCTTGATGGATGGCATGCGGGTAATCTTCGGCCGCGTCTCGCCAGTGGTTGAAAAGTGTTCCTGGTCAACGGAAGAGGAACGTTGGACACCAGGCTTATTTTCTTTCCTCTCGACCATCTTGCCACTGTCTCCCTACCACCAGCACCATCAGTACTACCACTATTACTACTACTACTACTACTATTTTTCTCTCGGCGATGTGTGTAGCGGCGCCTTTCGTATCGAGCAACAAGAGAAAGGAGAGTCCGTCCGCCGGAGTGGGTGGTAATGAAGGCAGCGACGCGATAACAAGACTTCTCCCTCCACGACTGATAACGCTGTTGAGGTTACTGGAAAGCAGCTTTGATATACTTTCTTTAATTTGTAGCGGGTACGTTTAGAGAGTGGTGGGGTGCTACTACTACTACTACTACTACTACTACTACTACTACTACTACTACTACTACTACTATTACTACTGTTATGTGTGTGTGAGGGGGGATGGGGGATTCGCTAAAGCTGCTCGTGGTCTCAGTGCTCATCTCCGCCGCACTGGGCCCTCAGAAATCAATGTTCTTGGAAACTGTTGAATCATAGCGTGTACGGAAGCCTTTCTTTACTCCTTCCTGTTCCTGCTTGCATCTAACCCTGAGCCTCGACGTTGTGATGGTGCTTGGGCTCCTGAGACACGCCGCGCTGAGGGGCCGAAAAGGTAATATTGTTGCATGCCGGAAAAGTTCAGCCGCATAAATGTTGAAGCCACGGATGTTTTCGCTTTCGGTTCGTTTTAATATCTGTGAAGTCTGCGGTCGCACCACCTACGGAAGAATTCGGCCTAACGCAATATTAGTTTTCATGGCAGTGGAAAATTTATCTCTCCTCGTATGCAAGCTTCGTCCCACTCTCAAATATGCTCTGTGCTGTGTAACCTTGTGAGCTGTTGCTAATTCACAAACAAAATAAATAAATAAGTAAATTAATAAATAGAAATACAAAAACTATTGACATTCTTTCATTATACATACATACATATAAAGGAAAGCACATATACATACACACATACACACAATAAGTCATAGGTACATACATACATATATACGTACATACATACATATTACATACAATACATACATACATATATACATAACAACATAAAAGCATAAGGAGTCTGCTAGAGGACGGTAGGCCCATGCAAGGCAGCTCCTGTGAACCTAACCCCACCTATCATCAGTATCCATGACTTAATCTAATATTTTTTAATCTGTCTATCAGTTGGCATTCACAACATGACTGCCAGGCCTGTTCTATTCATCCATCACTCTGTTGGTAAGCCAGTTCTTGCCTATGTCCTTGTTAAATCTGAATGTCCTTGCCACACATACCTACATACATACATACATACATACATATAAGCATACATACACACATATAAAGCCTTTGCATGTACTAAATACGAAGGCGTGCTGTAAAAGGGTGAGCCGTTCTTGGTGTGTGAATCTTGGTGAGCAAGTACATGGCCTCTGCACGTGAAAAATACCAAGACAAAAAGGCGAGCAAATCTTGGTGAGCAAATCTTGGTGAGCAAATCTTGGCGGGCACTTCCTGGTCCTTGCGGTCCGCGTGTAGAC
>NC_066522.1:21820617-21850617 GCF_024679095.1 Eriocheir sinensis
TTGAGTTCCATATTTCTTTATTTTCTTTTTCTTATCCTCTAACTTTCTCTCCAGTCAATCTTCTTTATCTTTTTTCCTTCCTTCTTTCTCTTCTTCCCTTTTCTTTACCTCCTTACTTTCTCTTCCTTCTTCTTAGCCTTTCTCCTTCCTTCCTTCTTTCTCTTCCTTCCTTTATCCTCCTTTCCATATTTCCTTATTTTCATTCTCCTCTTCAGTCAATCTTTATATATCTTCTTCCTTTCTGCTTTTTTTTCCTTTTTTTTCTTCTGCTTTCCATACTTTCTCATTTTCATTCTCCTATATTCATGTCCATTCTCTCCCTCCTGTCTCTCTTTCTTATCCATTATCTCTATTCCTCTTCTTATCCCTTTCACCTTCAGTCACTCTTTCTTCCTTAACCTCATTCTCACTTCCGTCTCATTTTCTTTCTCACCCACCTTATCATATTTTCCTTTCTGGTCTTATGCGCTTGATTCTCTTGGGGTTTCGTTCTTGTCCTCGGCCCACTGCGTTGTGTTCATCTAATCCTATTCCTCCTCCTCCTCCTCCGTTCTCCATTCGTTCCTCTTCGTCTTCTCTTCGTTCTTCATTTGTTTCTCCTCCTCTTACTCGTTCTTGTCCGTTCTCTCTCTCCTTTTCCTTCTTCTCGTTCTTTCTTCCTCCCTTATTTTGGTTTTTCGTTTGTCTTATTTCTTGTTCCTTCCTCCTCCTTTTCGTTCTTCGTTTATTTTCCTCTCCGTTCGTCGTTCTTCCCATTCTCCTCGTGTTTCGTTCTTCCGACCTTTTGATCTTTCTTCTCCTTTTCGTTCTTCATTTCTCCTCCTCCTCCTAATCTTCGTTCCTCCTCCTTCAACTTCTTTGGTTCTCCTCCTCCTCCTTCTCTTCGTTCATTCTCCTCTTCCTCTTTCATCGTCCGTACTCCTACCCCACTTCGTTCTTCCTCCTTCTAGCTCCTTCGTACTTCCTTCTCCTCCTCCTCCTCCTCCTCCTCCTCGCTTTCCGTTCCGATCCATTTCCCCACAACGACACGCTCCTCGTAACTCGCCTCGTCCGCATAGTGAGTACGCTCGTCCACTCATCACAGCCTTTCGTACGGACCATCATGTTTCTTTTAGCCTCCCCTTTTTTCTTTCTCCTTGGCGCCGTTTTCTTTCTTCTCCTTTTATTCGGTACCGTCGACTTCATTTACTTCTTTCTTTTCCCTTTTCCTTTCCTCTCTTCCTTTCCTTCTTTCCTTTCTCTCTCTCTTTTTCCTTTCTTCTCTTTCCGGTTTCGTTCTTCCTCGTTCTTTTTCTTCTCCTTTTTCTTCTACTCTTTCTTCTTTTTCTTCCTCGGTATTCTGCCTTTTCTTCCGGTGAGTTCCTTTTCTTCTTTCTGCTCTTCTGTCTTCTTTTCTCTCGACTGCTTCTTATGTTTTGACGTATACGATGTTCTTACGCCACTCTCCTTTTGTCCAGTTTTTCTTCTCCACTTCTTCTATTATTCAGTTTCTTCTTCTTCTTCTTCTTCGTCTGTTTCCTCCTCCTCCTGCTTCGCTTCTTCCTTTCTTTGAGTCTCGTCCTTAATTCCTTCCTCCTTTCTTCTTCATTTACCGACATCTCGCTCTCCTCCTCCTCCTCCTCCTCTTCCTCCTCCTATCAAATTCTTATACCTATTCTTCTTCGTCTTCTTTTTTCGTCTCCTTCTCCTCTTCCTTTCTTACAGACTTTCCTCATTATTTCCTTCCTCCTTCTCTCTTCATTTACCAACATGTCATTCTCTAACTCCTTCTTTCTTTCTCCTTCTCCTCCTTCTCCTCCTCCTCCTCCTCCTCCTCCTCTTCATCTTCCTCTTCCTTCCTGTACTACAACAAATCAGAGGTTGAAACATTACATCACAGAACATTAACCGAGACGCAACTTCATTTGAGGGAGTGAAGGAGGAGGAAGAGGAGGAGGAGGAGGAGGAGGAGGAAGATACACTGAGGGAGAATGAATGAGGAGAGATAAGGAGAGAAGACACAGTGCTTGAGAGAGAGAGAGAGAGAGAGAGAGAGAGAGAGAGAGAGAGAGAGAGAAAACGGAAGAGATTGGAAGGGAACAAACAGCCGGGAGGAGGAGGAAGAGGAAGAGGAGGAGGAGGAGGAGGAGGAGGACAAAAACATGGCGAGAGGTGATGAAGGAGACAGAGGCGAGAAAAGACAATAGGAGGTTAGCGGGGTAAAAAAAAATAGATTGCCTGTTTGAATGACAAAGTGTTGGATGCATGAAGAAGGGAAGGAGGAGGAGGAGGAGGAGGAGGAGGAGGAGGAGGAGGAGGAGGAAGAGAAGATGAAGGATTGACTTACTGAAATGAAAAGGAAGGGAAAAAGGGTTAGGAAAGAAAGGAAGAAAGAAAGAAAGGAAGGAAGGAAGGAAGGAAGGGAGGAAGAGGAAGAAGAAGAAGAAGAAGAAGAAGAAGAAGAAGAAGAAGAAGAAGAAGAAGAAGAAGAAGAAGAAGAAGAAGAAGAAGAAGAAGAAGAAGAAGAAGAAGAAGAAGAAGAAGAAGAAGAAGAAGAAGAAGAAGAAGAAGAAGAAGAAGAAGAAGAAGGAGGAGAGAAAGAAAACGAAAAATAGAAAGAAGAAGAAGGATTGATTTATTGGAATGAAAAGGGAGGAAGAAAAAGGGTTGGGAAAGGAAGGAAGAAAGGAAGGAAGGAAGGAAGGAAGGAAGGAAGGACGTAGAAGAAAGATAAGATACTCTAGCACGAAGCAGAAGAAGAAAAAGGAGGAGAGGGAGAAAGAAGAAGGAAGAAAGAGAAGGAAGAGAAAGAAAGAGAAGGAGAAAGAAAAAAAAAGAGAAAAATAAGAGAAAACGGGAAACGAAACACAAATAAAAGCTTAACAAAAAAACCGCATATATAAAAAAAAAAGAAAAATATTAAAAGCAAGAAAACCAAGACAATCACACACACACACACACACACACACACACACACACACCAGCCAAACACGAGGAGAAGTAAGGAGGAGTAATAGGCGTGAGGAAGAAGCAGGAAGCATTTACATAATTACTGGAATGAGAAGAAATGAAGAAGGGAGGGAAAAGTTGGCCGGAAGAAGAGCAGGTGGAGGAGGAGGAGGAGGGGAAAGACAAAGAGGAAGATTAAGATGATGATGATGATAATTATAATGATGATGATGATGAGGAGGAGGAGGAAGAAGAAGAACAGAAATAAGAAGAGGAGGAAAAGAAGGAAGAATGAGAGGAAGAGGAGGAGGAGGAGGAAGAGGAACATAAGAATAGGAGGAGGAAGAAGCATAAAAGGAAGAAGAGGAGAAAGAGGGGGACGAATAAAACGAAGAGAAGGGAGGAGGAGGAGGAAGAGGAAGAGGAATGATAGGCTTACGAGGAGGAGGAAGAGGAGGAGGAGGAGGACTAAAATTTAATCCAACAAGAAAAGAAAAGCTCAAATATAGGTACAAGGAAGATTATGAAGAAAGATAATCGTAAAGCTGTTAAGGGCGTACGATAAGGCTGCGCGTGGTCTCAGTGCTCATCCCCGTAACATTAGCCTTTGTTCTATTATATGACGACACCCTCTGTAACTATAATTAATCGCTGTTATTTGGAGCCTTCATTTCAGTGTCTATCTCTATCTCTAACAGGGCTTTTAATGTAGCGGTCTTTTTTAATGTTTTTTTTTTTCCTTCATCTGTCTCCTTCTCGTTCATCGTTCTTCCTCCTCCTCCTCCTCCTCCTCCTAGTTAAATGTTCCTCCTCCTCGTGTTTCCTTCCTCCTCCTCCTCTCCGTTCTTTAGTTCTCCTTCTTCTCCTCTTTGTTTTTCGTTCCTCTTCTTCGTTCTTCGTTCCTTCTTCCACCGTTCGTCGCTCTTCCACCTTCTCCTCGCTTCTCGTTCCTCCTATTCCTCGTTCTTCGTTCCTCCTTCCACTAGTTCTCCGTTCTTCCTCCTCCTTCGTTCCTCCTTCCACTTGTTCGTCGTTCTTTCTCCTTCTCCTCCTCAATTCTCGTTCCTCCTACTCCATGTTCTCCGTTTCTCCTCCTACCCAGGTGGTGGTATTTCCATTTATAATTTCGCCTTAATCTTTCAGTCTCAACGTGTCTCTTATATTATACAATCTTTTAAGGTAAATTTTAACGACTTGACTTAAGGAACGTGTTTTCGCATAAAGTTTTAATCAGCGTAGCTTCGTGAATATACTTAGTAAACATGATCAGCGTCGTAAACAACTTCTTTGGCAGCGGGACGAAAATACGTGATGGAAAATTATAATCCTTATTACTTGCTACTTTACTATGATATTACTGCTAGGAACTGTAATATGTTAGTTATGAGAGGTAGTGGGAGGAAGAGGATGATGATGATGATGATGACGAGGAGGAGGAGGAGGAGGAGGAGGAATACATAGGAATACATAGGAGGAACAGACACCAGAAGAGGAAGAGGAAGAGGAAGACGAGGAACACAAAGAAATACAAAGGAACAACAAACAACAGCAGACCTCATGGCCATTACGAGGCTGTTTGTGACAAGCTACACTAACTATCTAATCAGAGGTGGAAGATGAAGGACAACAAAGGCGAAGGTGAGGAGGAAGAAGAGGAAGAGGAGGAAGAAGATGAAGAGGAAAAAAAATAGGAGAGGCAAAGATAAAAAAATAGTTATATAAATAGATAGAGATGGATAGAGAGATAGATGTAAAGAGAGAAAGAGCAGATAAACTTAAAAAAACAAAGTACACAATCAGAAATACAAACAGACAAAGACAAAATAAGAAAGAAACAAACTAAGACACACACACACACACACACACACACACACACACACACACACACACACACACACACACACACGCAGAAAGAGAAACACGATCAATGGCCCTCCAGAGACTGACTGACTGACTTCCGCTACCTCACATCCTTCTCCTATCCCGCTGCTGACGGTGACGGGGTAACAAAGAGCAATCACAGAGCTAAAGATCCATCATTCCGACGCCCAACTTTGCTCATTTCCTCGCCCTCCGCGTCGCTAAATGGCCCTGCTTCCGCTCGTGTCTCTTATCGCCTTGACTGAGAGCGAGCAAGTGGTGGCCAGCGATGAATGAGTTAAGTGTAGGATCTTGATGTGTGCGTGTGTTTGTGTGTGTGTGTGTGTGTGTGTGTGTGTGTGTGTGTGTGTGCGTGTGTGTGTGTAAGACGTATTATGGTACCAAGTTAACGAACAAGACAGGCATGAGATGGGATGAGAAGGAAGGGAAAGGAAGGGAAGGAATGCAAAGGAAGGGAAGCGATGCGAAGGGAAGGGAAGGGAAGGGAAAAGAAAGCCGTAAGGGAAGGGAAGGAACGGAAAGGGAAGGGAAGGCAAGGGAAAGAAAGGGGAGGAGATGGAAGGGAAGGAAGGGGAAGAGAAGGGAAGGAGAGGGAAGAGAAGGCGAGGGAAGAGAAGGCAAGGGAAGGGAAGGAAAAGAAAGGGAAGGGAAGGAAGAGGATACGAAAATGAGGGAAGGGAAGAGAGACGAAACAAAGAAAGAAACACGACTGAACAGAATGGAGGGAAAAAAAATGAAGCATAAAGAAACAGAGGAAAGGGAAAGAGCAGGAGAAAGGAGAAGGGACAGAGGGGCACTGCAGGCAAGAGAAGGGAAGGGAAGGGCAAGGGGAAGAGAAGGAACCAGGATATTAGGAGGTGGGGACATTTTGCCGCAGGGAAGTAAAATCATCAAGGAAGTTTGGTGTCGACGCAGGCAATAGAGGAAGAAAAAAAGAGCAGCGCAGAGGAGAGGAAGGAAGGAGGGCGACTTTCCTGCCTTCCTTTACCGTTCAAGTTTCTCTGTATCGACACCTCGCTGAGTAATTACGGAAGTCGAGTGAACGCTGGCAAAAGAAAATCTGTTTGTGTAATATTATGAAAGATCTGAGGTTGGTATTTTAAGCCGTCTCCGCCTCTGACATCAGCTATTTCCAAGGGCCCAAAAAAGGAGATCAATCGGGTTCTAATGAGTGTTTTTTCTTTTTTTTGTTTGTCCAATTTTCTCCAGTTTCCTGAGCTTCTTTTTCCTTTTCTCCTACACCAAAACACAGCTTAATCTTTCCTCCTTCTCCTCCTCTTCATTTCTCTGTTATCTCCATGTTTATCAAGGTCTTTTTCAGTTTTTTTTTGTTTATGTCCGATTTTCTCCACTTTCCTGAACTCCTTTTTCCTTTCAGGGAAGACAGGGAAGAGAAGGGAAGGGAAAGGAAAGGAAAGGAAAGGGAAGGGCAGGGAAGGGAAAGGAAAGGAAAGGAAAGGAAAGGAAAGGAAAGGAAAGGAAGGGAAATTAAATGAAAGGAAGGGAAATTAAATGAAAGGAAAGAAAAGAAAGGGAAGGGAAAGGAAAGGAAAGGAAGGGAAGGGAAGGGGAGGGAAAGGAATGGAAAGGAAAGGAAGGTAAAGGAAAGGAAAGGAAGGGAAGTGAAGAGATGAGAGGGGAGAGGAAAGAAAAAGAGAGGGACAGGAGGGGACAGGAGGAAAAAATGAGGACGATTAAGGGAAGGTAAGTAAATAAGTAAGCAATTAAGTCAAGGAAAAAAAGGAAAAAGAGAGGGACGGGGCAGGAGAGGAGGAAAAAATGAAGACAATTAACGGAATATGAGGTTAAAGGCTGCAAGAAAATATAATCGAAAATAAAAGTCACTCTCTTAATTAACAGCCTATGAAAAAAACACGTCTATAAGTGCACCTCGTCAGACTCCTCCTCCAACTTATGAAGCCGCAAAAGAGGTCGAGACGCTAATAACCGACAAACATCAAAAGACTTCATCACGTTCGGGTCACTGGTGGCGAAGACGGCGTTCATTTTCCTTTTCCTCTCCCGCCCATTATTAAGGAATCTTCAACAAGGGGACGCCGGAGGAGCTTGAGGAGAGAAACTAATTAAGAGCTCTTTGAAGGAGAAGGAGGAGGAGGAGGAGGAGGAGGAATAAAAAAATGCGGACAGGAGGCGACCCACAAAAAGGGGATACGGGGACAAAACGAGGGACAGTCACATTACTATCCCGCAGGTCCGTTTTCTTTGGTGGTGTTGGGGAAAACGGGAACTTGAGGGAGACTATGAAGAAGGACGAGGAGGAGGAAAAAAGGGGACAGGAGACGATCCACAAATAGGAAAGAGAGAGAGGGCAAAATGCATGACAGTACTTACCCTTTGGCCCGTTTTCTTTGATCTGGTGTTGGGGAAAACGGGAACTTAGGAGAAACTTTTAAGGAGGAGAAGGAAAAAAAAAGAGGACAGGAGGCGACCCACAAACAGGAGAGAGAGAGAGAGGACAAATTTGATGGACAGTACTCACCCGCAGGTCCGTTTTCTTTGACATGTCCCAGCATGGTGGTGTTGGGGAAGACCGGGGAGTTGTCGTTGATGTCCTTCACCACCACCGTCACCACCGTCTCCACCACGTGCACGGTATTCTCACGCCCAGCTACAGCACCCTCGTCACCTCCACTCGTATTGACCGCGGTCTGGCCAGGCGTTCCCACTTCCTCGCACAAGCTCTCCTCCATCAGCAAGGTTCTCGTGGTCTCCTGGTTGGCTCTCCGCGTAGTGGTCTTGTAGCCGGAAAGTAGATTTGCGGAGGAGATTTCGGGAGCTGCATCAAGAGGCTCAGAATCGGGGTTGTCGTGTGAGCCGGGCATCAAAACCTCAGTGAAAGGATCTTCTTGCTTGAGGCTATTCACGGAGGATCTGAATTCACTCGAGGAGGTGTCAAAAGTTTCCCTTTTGCGCCGCGGTGAAGCTTTTATGGTACTCGTTGATCCGGGGTCAGTATTCAGCGCCGTCCTTGGTCCTTCTGTCCTGTCAGCGAGGCGGCCTTTGATTTTTGCCTTAGTGTCGCTGGTGAGGGGGTCGTAAGGTCTATGAGAGTCCGTCCAGGCGGTGAGGCGTGGACCATGCAGTACCCGACCTTTGATTCTTGGCTTAGGGTCGCTGTTGAGGGTGCCATAAGGTCCAGGTGGGTCATTAGCATAAGGAGATGGTAAAACAAGGCTCGCATTACCCACCGGCATCCTAAATCTGGGGTCTAAATCTCCGCTACCCGTCGCTTTGTTTGCTGTTGTGGTGAGAGTTGTCCCTTGTTCTCGGTGAAGCTGCTGTTGCCGTGTTTGTCGTCGGCGGCGGACTCCTCGCGACTCGTCCTGTTGCTTCCCCGCCCCGTAAGAAGTGTCACGTAGGTAATACTTTACGAAACGCGGCTCTCTGGAGGCGCTTACGTCCCTCATTTGCAAGTCATGAGGGGCCGCTCCCACGTGGTTGCTCCGTGCCTCACACCCGTTTTTGGCGTCGTCTTGAAGTGGCAAGGTGGTGGAGTCTGATTTGTTTTTCATATGTAAATGCGAGGAGTGGACCCAGTGTTGTTTCCCGCGATGATGAGGACCTGTGGCGCCGGTGGTACTGGTGGTGGTGTGTGGCTGGAGATATGGAAATGGGTTATGCAGCGCCACCTTGCTGGAGTATGGTATCAAGGAGTGGTTGGTATTTTGGTATTCTCCGTCTCCCAAAAGCTCAGTGGCCTGCAGAATTCGGGCTTTTGGTGCAGTGGTAAAAGCCTCACCTCCTGCCTGGCGTCTATACCAAGCTTTGTCCTCAGGGAAGGGTTTTTCCTCTGGTCTGAACGCGGCTAATTTCCTGATCTCCTTCCGTGTCCCCGTCTGAGAAAAATCCCCAGTCGTCACTTCCCCGTTGCTGGAGGGTCTCATAATCGCCTCCTCCGCTACTTGATTCCACCTTCTACTCTTTTTCAGCGTTCTGGGTCCTCGCGCGGCGGTTATCCTTTGTGCCCTTCCTTCTGCGGTAATCAAACTGTTTCCGCTCGTTGCTAGGGAAACGTCCTCTTTGGCGGTGCTTCGGGGCGATAGGCGGTGTTTCTCCTTTCTTCCGGGCCCAATAGGAGCTTGCCTCTTATACTCTGTCTTTCCCACCGCCTCGCCACCGCCACTAAAGAGGTTCCTCGGCCCTATCTCTGTAGGATTGGGGTTTTCAGGGTCCTGGTGCCCCCACGATGCCTGGCGGTGGACGTGAGGCGGGCGTGGGTGAGGCAGAATGGGCGGTGGTGCCTCCTGACCTTCGCCGTGTCCCTGTCCGTCCCGCACCTCCACCCGCAGCCTCCAGACGGCCCTCCCCTGCGGTGGGTCTCGGTCCAACGCCTACAGAGGAGACAAAAAGGCAGTTCGGTGATACGTTGTCTAAGTGTTGTGAAGATAATTGGATGGGTCAGCTCTTTCTTCTTCTTTTTCTCCTCCTCCTCCTTCTTCTACTACTACTACTACTACTACTACTACTACTACTACCATCACCACTATTAGCAGTCTCCCTGGAAAGTACATACAATTGAAAACGGAGATCTCAGAGGATATACATTCATACTTTACATCAATACCCTTAATAAGTCGTATCTTTCTTTAACGTACAAAAGTATCTCTTGAAACTTGATTTGAAACACTGCAGATTAGAGAAGTAGAGAGACAAGCGGAGGAAGGGGAAGGAGGAAGGGAGGAAGAAAGAGTGGAGAAAATATGTTAATTGGAGGGAGGAGATGAAGACGCAGTGACCCAATGACCTTACTGACGCTGCCTTGGACACTGCAGAGAAAAGGATAGATAGATAAATGGATGGATAGATATAGAGATAGACATATAGACAGAGAGAGAGAGAGAGAGAGAGAGAGAGAGAGAGAGAGAGAGAGAGAGAGAGCGTAATAGAAAGAGAAACAGAGTGAAAGAGAGAAAGAGAGAGACATCCCAAGCCTTCTGCCACACCGTTGCACTTAAGGTTTCGTGACATAAGAGGAAACCACACGGAGCTTTCGATCCTTTCCTTCCCTCCCTCCTTCCCTCCCTCTCCCTCATCCAACTCCTCCATCTCCCCCTCCTCCTTCCGTCCTTCCTTCCCCATCACTCGACACCACCACCTCTTCCTCCTCCCCTCACCTCCCTCATCTCCAGTCCTTCCCTCAACACCTCACCTCCTCCTCCTCGTCCTCGTCCTCGTCCTCAGTGCCCAATACCCAACGTTACTAAGCCTTCACTGTACGGTATGCGGTGAGCTGGGAGCGTAAAGGGAGTGAGATATATAGATTACGTTATACACAGTTCTCTGGTTTCCCGTTTTCGTTTTTTTTCGTAAGGGGAGTCTGTTGTGTTTTTTTATTTATTTAGTTTGTTCGTTTATGTTTTTTTTTTCGTTTTTTGCTTGTGTTTTTGTTTTTGGTAGGTTGTTCGATGGTGTGTGTGTGTGTGTGTGTGTGTGTGTGTGTGTTATTGTGTTATTGTTTGGGTTACGTTGTGTTCCCAGGATGTTATCTCTCTCTCTCTCTCTCTCTCTCTCTCTCTCTCTCTCTCTCTCTCTCTCTCTCTCTCTCTCTCTCTCTCTCTCTCTCTCTCTTATTCACTTACAGCTCTCCAATTCCTTGTTTGTGTGTTGTCTCTTCGTTTCAATCCGTGTTCTTTCCCTCTTCCTCTCGTTCCACTCTTCTTTCCTATCTTTCTCTTTCCCTTCCCGACCTATCCATCTTCCAACTTGTCTCTCTTCCCACCTGCCTTTTTCTCCCTTGACTTCCCACCTCATCCATCTCCCCACCTGTCTCTCTCTCCCTCCCGTGTTTTCCCGTCTCATCGATCTACGTACCTGCCGTCCTGTTAGGTGACTCTCCACCCCACCCGTCTCCCAATCCGTCTCTCTCCTCCGTGTCTCCCTATCTCATCCATCTCCCTTCCTCCCTCTGTGCCTGGCCGCCAAGTCCCGCCACTCACCCGCAGTTGGATGAGGTCTCCGGTGCGGGCGTTGACAGTGAAGAACTCATCCCCCTCGGCCTGGTTGTCCACACCGTCGCCGCTCAGTCGGAACACCAGCCTCCCCGCGTCGCTGCTGTCCGCGTCCGTCACCTCCACCTGCCGATCAGAGAAGCCCGAAAGTTAGTTAGTTAGTCAGGATCATCTTAAGAAGGTCTCTAAGTTCCTCCGTTCTCGCTTAAGCTTCACTGAGACGGAGATGAGCACCGAGGTCATGCGCGGGTACTTTCCCTCACCTTATACTTCATTACATTGAATTAGTTATTAAGGGTCACCCATAACAAGCTCTCTAAGTTGGTCCATCCCCTTCTAAGCTTCACAGAGACGGAGATAAGCACTGAGGCCACGCGAGGGTATAGCATATGATCTCTTCCTTTCTCTTAGACTATATCACATTGCATTAATTAGTCAGGGTCATCATATCAAGCTCTCTAAGATGCTTCGTCTCCGCTTAAGCTTCACTGAGACGGAGATAAGCACCAAGGCCAAGCGTAGGTGTTGCATGTCCTTTACTTTTGCTTTAGACTTCATTACATTGCATTAACTAACCTCTCTGCTTCCTTATACATTCTCTACATATACTCATTTTCTTGGTAATCTACACTCGTTTTAATCTTACCTCGCAAACTCTTATTCTAATCACAATTAACTGGTTACGTGAATTTTATATTATCTTTTTCACCTACCACGGCAGCTCACAAAGTCTCATTCCATTCAAACTTTTCTACTAACGTTCATTCCCTGCTCTCAGTATCACCTGTCACCTTAACTAATGCTTTCTAATTAACTTACAAACTCGCATTCCATTCACACTTCTCTACTTACGTGTATTCCCTAACCTCCTTATTATCTCCTCTCCCCTGCCCACTATCTTAATACCCACATCATCCCTTCCTTTCCCCTTCTCTTCCTACCCTACTTCTGCTCCTCCTTTCCCTAAACACAAAATTCCCCCCATTTATTAAGTCTAGCAACCCCGCCTCCTCCCTTCCCTATACACCAAATCCCCTCAACTTTATCAAGCCTAATATCACCCCTTCCTTCCCTAGTATATACCTCATTCCCCCCTTTTCCCTATACACCCCATCAATCCCCTAACAAGCCTAGCAACCCCTCCCTTCCCTTCATTAGCATACACCGCGTTCTCCGTATCAAGTTCAGCTACTCCCACCCAGCGCCTCAACTCACCCTCGTAATAGTGGCTGGAAGGTCTCTGTCGTCCTCCTCGATCACGGTGAGGCGAGGCGCGGGACGTACAAACTCTGGAGGGTTATCGTTGACGTCACCGACCCGTACCAGCACCAGGACGCGGGCGGCGGCTCCCTCTCCCTCGGCCGTGACCACCAACTCGTGCTGAAGGAGGAGGAGAGAAGAAGGGTAAGGTGTGTGTGTGTGTGTGGGAGATGAAGGGTGAAAGAGAGAGAGAGATAAAAAGAGAGGGAGAGAAGAGAGAGAGAGAGAGAGAGAGAGAGAGAGAGAGAGAGAGAGAGAGAGAGAGAGAGAGAAAGAGAAAGAGAGATATGTAAGAATGCTGAAGAAGGCGGAGAGAAGAGGAGGAAGGTGAGGAGTGAGTGAGAGCGGGATTAAGGTAGACAGATAGATAAAAAAAAAAGTGAGATAACTGCGTAAGACAAAGAGAAATCGATGAAAGGAAAGACGGACAAAAAGAGGCACACAATAGTCCATAAAAAATGACACAAAAACAAGAGACGTAGCGAGCGAGCGAGCGGGCAGACAAAAGGAACTTAGGGAAGAATGCCACTAAGAGATGACACGGAGACTGGACGGGGACATGAAAGCCGAACCAGAGACCGAGGTAAGAAAGGGTGAAATAAGAACGGGCTGCTGTAATAGCGCCCCAAGGAGGATATATTCATTTTCGTTCGACGTCTTAAGGTGCTCGGGTCGGTACTCAAATTGACGAAAAATGGCAGTCCTTTGAAGAAGCGGCGTTGGTATCCTGCTTCGGGGATGGGAATGTAATGAGGGCTTGAGGTACGTTTCTTGTCATATTGAGGGCAAGACGCTCTTCCTGTACCCCTCCACCCCCTTCCCTCTCCCTCAGACGCCATCTCAGACTCCTCGCTTGAGATATTAAGGATAATGGACGTTTAGTATTGAAGGTAAATATGTTAGTTTGTAGTATAAGAGTGTAATGAGAGCTTGAGGTACGTTTCTTGTCATATTGAGGACAAGACGCTCTTCCTGGACCCCTCCATCCCCTTCCCTCTTTCTCAGACGCCATCTCAGACTCCTCGCTTGAGATATTAAGGATAATGGACGTTTAGTATCGAAGGTAAATATGTTAGCTTGTAGTATAAGGGCTTGAGGTACGTTTCTTGTCATATTGAGGGCAAGACGCTCTTCCTGTACCCCTCCACCCCCTTCCCTCTCTCTCAGATGCCATCTCAGACTCCTCGCTTGAGATATTAAGGATAAAGGACGTTTAGTATAGAAGGTAAATATGTAAACTTGTAGTATAAGGGCTTGAGGTACGTTTCTTGTCACATTGAGGGCAAGACGCTTTTCCTGTACCCCTCTACCCCCTTCTCTCTCTCTCAGATGCACTCTCAGACTCCTCGCTTGAGATATTAAGGATAATGGATGTTTAGTATTGAAGGTGAAAACGTTTGCTTGTGGTATGAGAGTGTAATGAGGACTTGAGGTACGTTTCTTGTCACATTGAGGAAAGACGTTCTTCCTGTACCTCCTCAACCCTCTCTCTCTTTCCTACTCTCTCGGACATCATCTCAGGGTCCACGCTTGAGATATTAAGTACAAAGAACGTTAAGTATTGAAGTAAGGAGGACTCTTGTTGTCTTTTCATGTTCTATTGAGGGCAAGACGCTTTTCCTATACTCCATTTACCCTCTCCATCTCTTCCCGCACTCTCAGACACAATCTCGGGGTCCACGCTTGAGATAATTGCTACAAAGGACGTTTAATATTGAGGGTAAACTGTTTGGAATGGTTTGCCGGCGTGAGTGTGACGGTGGTGATGTTCCTATTTTGTTGACGTTCTTCCTACCCCCTTTACCTCTCCCTCCCTCTGTCCCCGAGCTCTCATGCACCGTCTCAGAGTCCCCGCTTGAGATATTATGTATAAATAGCGTTTAGTATTGAAGGTAAGCTGTTTGGAAGGTTTGCCGGCGTGAGGGTGGTGGTGGTGTTCCTCTCGTCAAGTGTTTGTTGTGTTGGGGACATCAGCGAAGGGGTACAGTGGCGTGGGCGAAGAGGAAGTGTGGGGGAGAGCAGGGTCCAGAGAATAGCGGAGAGCTTTTAAAACGTCTAGGCTGTGGACCCTGAAGATTCAAAACGTCTTGGCTGCGGACCATGACGATCTGCGACACATTTCGTTGACGTCTGCATGTGTTGGCGTGTCTGGCGGGTGTGTGTCAGGTCGCGGCGGTGCGTGGCTGCTGTTAGGGCGCCACAATAAAGGCCGAGCCACTGTGCACCGGTACCCACCAATGCCAACAAGGTCTCAGTGTACCATTATAAATATGAATAAAAAACATTACCTTTGAAAATTAAGCCACGTTACGGTCACTGAGATGCTGCCAAAACAAAGCGTGAGGATCAAACATGCCTTCCTTCTCATTCTCTTCCTCCTCCTCCTCCTACTTTTTTTCTTCTTCCTCATCCTCGTTCATTATTTATTTGCCTCTTTTCTCTCCAGATTTTTTTTTGGGGGGGGACATTTTCATATTTTGTTTTTCTTCAAGTATTTTCTATTGTTTTTTTCTATTTATTCTTATCTGTGAACTAAAGAGCAATTCCTGCCTGGTCCATTACCTTCCAGGCGTGTAGTGTTAAGCCCTCCTGATTGAAAAGCGCGTACGAACTGGAGGACACACACTACCATTTACTCACTAGCTCCCAGGCGTCTCGTGTTAAGCCCCGCCCCTTCACCTGGTCACTCAGCTCGTGGTCCAGGGCGGCGGCGAGGGTGATGGTGCCGGAGCGCTGGTCGATGGTGAAGAGTCCATCCCTGTTGCCGCCAGCGATGCTGTACCGTACCTCAGCTCCTGCCAGGGACGAGAGGACACAATGAGTAGCTGGGAGGGGAGGGAGGGGGCGGGGAGGGGCTAGGAGGGAGGGGCGAAGGGGAGGGGAGAGGAGGGCATTGGCTGGAAGGGGTAGCGGAAGGGAGAGAGGCGCAGGAAGGGGAGGGCAAGGGCGGGGAGGGAAAGGATGGGGAGAGGAGCGCCGAGAGGACACACTAAGGAGAGGAAATTTGCTGGAAGGGCCGGGAAAGAGTCGGGGAGGAGAGAGCAGGGCCGGGAAGGGGAGGGAAGGGAAAGGAAGGGGAGCGGGGAGGCACGGGGAAGGGCGGGAGTGGCGGGAAGGAGTTAGGGAGAGGACACAATGAAGGGCAAGGGCGGGGAGGGGAGGGAAGGGAAAGGAAGGGGAGCGGGGAGGCACGGGGAAGGGCGGGAGTGGCGGGAAGGAGTCAGGGAGTGGACACAATGAAGGGCAAGGGCGGGGAGGGAAGGGGGCAGGGAAGGGGCGGAGAGAGGTGCCGAGGGGCGGGGGAGGAGTGGACGGGAGGCACTACAGCTGAAGGAGAGGAAACTTATGACTCAAGAGGGGGAAATATATTCAGTGAAGGGAGAGTGAAAGAGGAGGAGGAGGACGAAGTGGAGGAGGATGAACGGACGGAGGAGAGAGAGAGAGAGAGGGATGATATTGTTAACAGGATGAAGACGATGACAATGGAACGGAGGAAGAGGAAGAAAAATAAGAAAATGGGAAGGACGAAGATGATGAATAGGAAAAGAAAGAGAAGGAAGAGGAAAAGAAAGAGGAGCAGCAAAAAGAGGAAGAGAAAGAGGAGGAGAAGAAACGAAAATTGATGGCCAGGATAAGTCTTGAATATACGAGAGAAGTGAGAAAAGAGAATGGAAATAAAATGACAAGCTTAGTCGAATGAATTTAAGCTTAAACTGGAAGAAACAAACGAGGAACACACACACAGCCACACACCTACCCCTCCCCTCTCCCCCCCACCCACATACCTATTCCCCCCAATCACCCCCAACACACCTCTTCCAATACATCTCCCTCCCCCCACCCTTGACATATCTCGTAGCAGTCAAGGGGTGTGAGGTGTGAACAAGTGAGCAAGCCTTCCTCTCTCTGTGCGGGCCTTCCCCCTCCTGTTCGGGGTTTCTCTCGGCTCAAGATTGATGGGCGAGTGGCTGGGCGGCTGATGGCTTACATGGACGCTTGGCTCGGCAAGGCTTCCGCGTACAAATCCCAAGGAGAGATTCCGCACAAGCGTCACGATCTGAAACCTTTCTTTTTGACATTACTGAGAGGGTGTTGTTGTTGGTGGTGTTGTTGTTGTTGTTGTTGTTGGTGGTGGTGGTGGTGATTTTTCTCTGTCTGTCACTGTTTTTTTTTTTTTTCATTTGTCAGTATTTCTCTATTTCTCTTTCCCTCTATCTATCTATCTACATCCTCCTCCTCCTCCTCCTCCTCCTCCTTTTTCTCTTCCTTATCCCTCTACTCCTTCTAATACTACTACTACTACTACGTCTCCTACTACAATACTATAACCCTTACTACTACTACTACTACTACTACTACTACTACTACTACTACTTCCCTTTCCTTTCCCTCCTCCTAACCGTTCTGTCCCACTCTTCCACTTTCATTTTTCGGCTTTTATATCCTTTTGCTTCCCCTTCCTTCATCTTTTTTCACTTCCTCTTTTTCTTTGTCGAATTCCTGGAACCACCCCTCACTCTCTCTCTCTCTCTCTCTCTCTCTCTCTCTCTCTCTCTCTCTCTCTCTCTCTCTCTCTCTCTCTCTCTCTCTCTCTCTCTCTCTCTCTCTCTCTCTCTCTCTCTCTCTCTCTCTCTCTCTCTCTCTCTCTCTCTCTCTCTCTCTCTCTCTCTCTCTCTCTCTCTCTCTCTCTCTCTCTCTCTCTCTCTCTCTCTCTCTCTCTCTCTCTCTCTCTCTCTCTCTCTCTCTCTCTCTTTTCACTTAAAAAATATATCCCCCGAGGCAACCATTTTTTCTGTCCCTCTAATAATTTTTGCCTGTACTCTTTTTACCTTCAGGCATCTGGTGTTCGTTTTTTTCCCCTTTTTTTCCTTCTTTTTTCTGGTCCTGATGTTTTTTTTTCTTTTGGTGATTCGATTTTTTTCTTCTTTTTCCTCCTCCTCTTTATTTCTCTCTTCCTTCCTACTGAGTCTCTTTCTCCTCCTTATTTCGCTCGTCCTTTGTCTCTTCCTCTTCCTCTCCTCCTCATCATCATCATTCATCTTCCGCCCTCTCTTCTTCTTCTTCTTCTTCTTCCTCCTTCTCTACGTTCATGGTTTATTTTTTTCATTTTTTTCTTCTCGAGATTTATTTTTTGGGAGTTTGTTTTAGATATTGGTTTTCTTCACGTGTCATTTTTTTTTACTCTATTTCTCTTCCTCCTCCTCCTCCTCCTCCTCCTCCTCCTCCTCCTCCTCCTCCTCCTCGTTCATTATTTATTTCCTCTTTTTTTTCTCTAGTTTATTTTTTTGTTCAGATTTTGGTTTTCTTCAATTATTTTCTATTCTTTTCTATTTATTCTATTTCTCTTCTTCTTTCCCTCATTCTCTTCTTCCTCCTCCTCCTCCTCCTCACTCATTATTTCTTTTTTCTTCTCTATATCCATTTTTTTCTTGGAGTTTTCAGATTATTTTGTTTTTCTTCAAGTATTTTCTATCATTTTTCTATCTATTCTATTTCTCTCCTCCTTCCCCTCATTTTCTTCCTCCTCCTCCTCATCATCATCATTCTTTTCCTTCACTTCTTCCTCCTCGTTCACTATTTCTTTTTTCTTTTTTTTCATAGGTAAGAAGGTCGGCAGGAAGGTTGTTTGGTAGGTAGGTAGGTGGGTGGGTAGGTAGGTTGTTAGTCACTTACTCAGATGGACAGTCAGTCAATCAGTTAGTTGGATAGGTCACAAGTAAGGTCCATGGTTAAATTTTTAATCTTAGTAGAATATTTTCAATCTTTCCTATTTCCAGTTTTTTTCTCATATTTTGGTTTTCTTCAAGTGTTTTCAATTTGTTTTAACTTTTTTTTCCTTTCCGGTGTGTTTCCCCTGTTCCCATGTTTCATCATTTTTTCCTCTCTTGAAGTTGATTGCCCCTTCACAAATTTCAGTTTCAAATCTCGCTTTTCTTTCTCTCTCTTTTTTTATCTTCGTTTTCTCTCTTTTTCTCTTTCTCTTTCCACATTTCCTGTTTCCCTGTTCCTCTGTTTCATCTTTTTTTTTTTTATCTCTCTCTCTTGAAGTTGATTACTCTTCCACAAATTTCAGTTTCAAATCACTCTTTTCTTTCTCTTCTTTTCTTCGTTTTCTCTCTTTCTCTCTTTCTTTTCCATGTGTGTGTTGTCGTGGATTTTATGTGTGTTTCTCCTTCCTTTCCCTTCTTTGTTTTTCTGTTTTTGTTTTCTTTTTCGCTCTTTTTTTTCTCTTTCTTTATCTTTTTTTCTTCTTCGCTTTCATCTTCTTTCTTTCTTTTTTCCTTCTCTCTTGTATTCCTCTTCTTTTCCTTGTTTTCCTTTTTCTTTAATTTTTACCTCGTTTTTTTCTCTTTCTCTTTCTTTACCTTCTTTTCTCCTTCGCTTTCATCTTCTTTATTTCTTTCTTTTTTCTTTCTTTTTTTCCTTCTCTCTTGTATTCCTCTTCTTTTCCATTCCTTTATTAATTTTCCACTATTTCCTCTTTCACTTTTTTATCTATCTCTCTTTCTTATCTTTTTTTCCTTCTTCGCATTCCTCTTCTTTCTTTCTGTTCCCGTTCGTTCACTTTTTCATTTTTTATTTTTCGTTTTCCATTTTTCTTTTTCTTTCTTTCCATTTCCATTATTTTCCATCTTCTATTTTTCATCTTTTTTTCTCTTTCTACATATTTTTCTCTCTCAGCATTCCTCTTCTTCTCTCTTTCTCTTTCTTTTATTTATTTTTTCTCCTTTTTGCATCTTCCATTTTTCTCTTTCTTTATTTTTTTTTCTCACTCTCCACATTCCTTTATTTCCCTTTCTTTTAATTATTTTTTTCTCCTTTTACATCGTCGGTTTCTCTCTCTCTCTCTCTCTCTCTCTCTCTCTCTCTCTCTCTCTCTCTCTCTCTCTCTCTCTCTCTCTCTCTCTCTCTCTCTCTCTCTCTCTCTCTCTCTCTCTCTCTCTCTCTCTCTCTCTCTCTCTCTCTCTCTCTCTCCTCCATTATTCCCTCCACTTCCCATTCTCTGTTGTTCTTTTCTCTCTCTTTTTCCTCTCTTTATCTTTTTTTCTTTCATGTGTCTTTACAATATATTTTTCCCTTCTTCTTCTTCCTCTTTCGCTTCTCTCTCTCTCTCTCTCTCTCTCTCTCTCTCTCTCTCTCTCTCTCTCTCTCTCTCTCTCTCTCTCTCTCTCTCTCTCTCTCTCTCTCTCTCTCTCTCTCTCTCTCTCTCTCTCTCTCTCTCTCTCTCTCTCTCTCTTCACTTTTTCTTTCATCAATTTCTTTTTTTTTTTCTCTCTTCTCTTCCTCCTCCTTTATTGCCTCTCTCCATTTTCTCGTTTCACCCTACTTCAATATTTTCTTTCATCTTTCTTTCTCTGTAGTTCGCTTTTCTTCTTTTTCTTCTTTCTTCTTTTCTTTTTCTCTTCTTTAATTTCGTTTCTGTCTTTTATCACCTCAGTTTAGTTTTTGGGTCATTCTCTTTTATTCTTCCGTCTCTGCTTCTTTGTTTCTTTCTGTTCTTTTATTTCGTTTTTATCTTTCTCTTCTTCTCTCATTTAAATCTTTACCTCGTCCTCATTTTTTTCCTTCCGTCTCTGGTTCCTATCTTTATTTCTTTTTTCTTTCCTTATTTCGTCTTTTGCCGTTCATCATTTCTTCCTTTTTTTTAAACTCTTTCTTTCGCTTCTCTTTTTAACCTCTTCCTCCTTTTCCTTCCCTCATTCTTTCTCTTCCCTTGTTATATTTTTAGTCTTCCATCATCTCTTCATTTTTCTCAAGCTCTTTTTCTTTTCTCTTTTCCTTTTTTTTATCCTCTTCCGCCTCCATCCTCGTTCTCCTCCTCCTCTTCCTCCTTTTCCTGTTTTTCTTCACTCTCTGCTTCCATCTTTCTTTCTCTTTCCTTATTACATTTTTAGTCTTCCATCATCTCTTCATTTTTTTTCTCAAGCTCTTTCTCTTCTCTTCGTACCCTCATCCGCCTCCCTCCTCGTTATCCACCTCCTCCTCCTCCTCCTCCTCCTCTTCCTTCTTCTCATGCCATCTCCATCTTCACCGCACAGACCGGACCTCTTTTCTTTTTCACACACACACACACACACACACACACACACACACACCACCAGAACAAAGGCCTTTCCTAACGTCTTCATCTTCTATTATCTAACGTTAGCTTTCCACCCCGTCCTGCTCTAGTAAAGGCTCTAATTCAATATCTCCACCTGGTTCTCTGGCTGCCTTGACTCCTGGGTTGCCGCTATGTTACTTTGGTTTGCTATGATGACCTACCCATTTTTATTTTTCGTATTTTCTGTAGTCATTTGAATATGTCTTTAATCTTTGTCTCATTTATTATTTATGGTGCCTCACTTCCTTCCTCCTTCCTGTCTGCCCAGCATTTTTCTTTCCGTCAATTTTTCTTTCTCATTTTTTTCAGGTTTAATGTGTTCTTTCTTCCTCCAAATCCTCCTTCTCCTCCTCCTCTCCTTCTCCACTTCTTTCTTTTTTTCTGTTTATTTTCTTGTTACTAATGTTCTCATCTTCTCCCCTCCTCCTCCTCCTCTTCTTCTTCCTTCTCCTCCTGGCTCCTGCACCTCCCTCTAATCCTAATCCTAAGCCTCCTCCTTCTCCTCCTTCTCAAACTCCTCGTCTTCCTCCTCACCTTCTCCACCTCCTCCTGCTACCTCCTGTATCCTCCAGAACAGCTGATGAGAACGAGGGTGGCGTGGCGGCGGCAGACGGTGAGAGGGGGGGGAGGGGGGGTCGAAGGAGGCTGGTTAACTGGCTACAAGATTTACAGCGAGTCGAACCTGGTCAACTTTCCCCAGCTCATCTTCTTCCCTCTCTCTTGTGTACGTACCGCGGGTGTTGGTAACTTATCCAGCGGGGCGTGAGTCTGGACGATGCCGGAACAAAGTCAAGCTATAGTAGATGTGAGATTGAGGAGGGTGGTAATATTTATGTTCGCCATCTGAAAATGTTATTCTTAGGAGCAAACTCGTCGTAATAGAAGGAATATGTACTGTTAAATTGAGTCTGTGTCGCGTTATTTTTTTTTATTTTTTTATTTTTTTACGTGCCAGCCTATAGCGCCGGTAGGCTTTCTTGGGCCTGGATGGTATAGTCGCCCCCAGCCCGTCATGGCGCAGGGAAGCTTTTTTTTAAAGTGGCGCCGTCTTACCATCTTACACCGTTTATGGCCTTCCTTCCTTCCTTGTCTCCTTTTTCCCAACCACTTTACTGCATGGCTCTAAGTTACCAGCGTCTTTCCTCGTCTAAGGTTCCTCTTTAAGCAGCATTACCATTGCTTTGCCACGCTGCATGTACCACGGGCTTCCTTGTCTAGCATTATCCTTCTGCTCTACAACAAGGCTTTAGATCCTCAGTTTCTTTCCTCGTTAAAGGTCTCTATTTCATCAACATTTTCACTTCTGCTGTACTACAAGGCTTTAGATCCTCAGTTTCTTTCCTCGTTAAAGGTCTCTATTTCATTAACATTTTCACTTCTGCTGTACTACAAGGCTTTAGATCCTCAGTTTCTTTCCTCGTTAAAGGTCTCTGTTTCATTAACATTTTCACTTCTGCTGTACTACAAGGCTTTAGATCCTCAGTTTCTTTCCTCGTTAAAGGTCTCTGTTTCATTAACATTTTCACTTCTGCTGTACTACAAGGCTTTAGATCCTCAGTTTGTTTCCTCGTTAAAGGTCTCTGTTTCATTAACATTTTCACTTCTGCTGTACTACAAGGCTTTAGATCCTCAGTTTCTTTCCTCGTTAAAGGTCTCTATTTCATTAACATTTTCACTTCTGCTGTACTACAAGGCTTTAGATCCTCAGTTTCTTTCCTCGTTAAAGGTCTCTATTTCATTAACATTTTCACTTCTGCTGTACTACAAGGCTTTAGATCCTCAGTTTCTTTCCTCGTTAAAGGTCTCTATTTCATTAACATTTCACTTCTGCTGTACTACAAGGCTTTAGATCCTCAGTTTCTTTCCTCGTTAAAGGTCTCTATTTCATTAACATTTTCACTTCTGCTGTACTACAAGGCTTTAGATCCTCAGTTTCTTTCCTCGTCTAAGGTCTCTATTTCAGTAACATTTTCCGAACTGTGCCACGATGTAAACAGTCAGTCCTTCCTTGTCTTCTGTCTCCGAGCTGCTCTCCTTCAGGGTTTCAGGTCCTCAGCAGCGTTTTTCCTCGCTTAAAGTCTCTATTTCAGCAACATTTTCATAACCCAAGATGTATGCACTCGGCTTTTCCTTGTCTCCTTTCAACCAACTACTTTCCTTCAGTGTTTCAAGTCCTCAGCAGCGCCTTTCCTCGTATTTCATTGCTTTGCCACGCTCGCTAATACACTCTGGCCTTCCTTGTGTCCTCTCTTCCAGCTACTTTCCTTCAGTGTTTCATATCCTCAGCAGCGTCTTTCCTCGTATTTCATTGCTTTGCCACGCACGCTGTATACCCTCAGGCCTTCCTTGTGTCCTCTCACCCGACTACCTTACAATAACGTTTCATATCCTCTGCAGCGCCTTTCCTAGTCTTTCATAGTTTTGCCACGCACGTTGTATACCCTCAGGCCTTCCTTGTGTCCTCTCACCCGACTACTTTACTGTGTTTCAGGTTCTCCTCGGCGCCTTTCATCATCGCCTCAGGTCCCACTCGAGTACGTAACACTTCCAGAGTCTCTGTTTTAAGAAGCTTGGTATGAATGTACGCCTGCCACTCCAAGCTTATTAGTCCACAAGTCTCTCTACACACTTTCTCTCTCATCTTACACACACACACACACACACACACACACACACACACACACACACACACACACACACACACACACACACACACACACACACACACACACAAGTCCTTATCAATTCATGTTTCTGCGCAGTCCGAAAGCTCAACTGTGGACAAAGATTTCGATTCATCTTATACTAAACTTTTTGTGTGACTCAGCAGCCGATTTTCGCACAAGGCAATTCGTTCCAAACCCTAATCTCTTCCTCACTTTCTCTCTATCTTTCTCTCTCATACACACACGTCCATATTGATTCATGTTTCTAGACAGGGCGAATGTTTAATTACGGGCAAAGGTTTCGATGCACCTTATACAAAACTCTTTGTGTGACTTGGTAGCCGATCTCCTTCCAAGGCAATTCGTCCTGGACTCTGATCCCTTTCTCCTCTCTCTCTTTCTCTCTTCCATCCTCGTCTTCCCTCAAGCCTCCTCTCGCCCCACATGACTTCCCGGGTCAAAATGAAGTTAGAGTCACAAAGAATTTAAATGGGATAGATATTTTTTCGCGCGACAAGTCACTTTCCTCTCTCTGTCAATTGGTCCAAGACTCTGCTGCTCTCCTTCACTTTCTCTCCCTTCCTTCCTCACCTTCCCCTTGAGACGCATACTGCTCCACCTGACTGACTGCCCGGAATTGACTACAGGAATCAATACTTTTATAGAGAACTGTACACATAATTATAAGAAGTGTGTGATCGGCCCATAGTCTCAAACATTTCAAGGCCTACACACCCACATTTGATAAGGCTTTAGTAGAGGCTGTGTTAGTATTTCCATGGGTAGTTTTATGGGCCTAGTTTTTTTTTTTTTTTTACAGGAAATGAGACAGATCAAGGGCTTAAAAATAAAAAGAAAACAATAATGAAAAAAAACCCTGCTACTTACTGCCCCTAAAAAGATTGGAGAGGAGTGGCCGAAAGAGTGTTAGCTTGATAAGACTTCTGTACCATCAATATGAAAATAAACGCGCCTGAAAACCGGACTAATCTTCTTTATGTGTAATGCCAGAAGGTTAAGTTAAGTATGGAATATATACAGTATCACAAATGTAAGAAGGTAGGTAGGTAGAAATGTTTGTTGTGAGGGATAAAAGAATCTGTGAATACGGATGAAAAAAAGACTCATGAGAACTGTAAAAAATAATAATGAGAAATAAAAGCCTGCTAAACAATGCCCGATAAAATAGAGTTCAGAAATGTTTGTTGTTGAGAGCAGAAAGCGTCTGTGAATAAGTGTATCCCTGCTCCAAGGCCTCAGAATATCTTGGGTCACCTTTCCTAACACTATACTAACCCTTTTCTAAACATTCGCAGCGTTTACGAATACGAGACACACGATTTCATGGCTTCAGAATAACTTGGGTCACCTTTCCTAACGCATATCGACTCCTTTCTCGGCCTTCAGCTTTGCCTCACACCCAAGCTTACTCGGTTTCGTTAGGGGGATCAAACCCAGAGCGGCCGGTCGTCTGGGCTAATGGATGTGCTAATCGCTGGGCCGAGTTCGAGACCCGGTATCTGCATGTGAGTTCCAGACATGTGAGGTGCCTGCTGGTGACCTTGTGTTGGCTTGAAGCAGTGAGGTCTGTTTTCCTGTCTGTCTGTCTATCTGTCTGTCTGTCTTCTCCGCCTCCTTGTCTGTCTGTCTCTCTCATTTTGTCTCTCCTAATCTGCCAATCTGCTTGTCATTCTCTCTCTGTCTGTCTGCCTGTCTGTCTGTCTGGTTGTCCGTCTCTTTGCTTACTTGTCTGCCTGCTATTCTGTGTCTCTGTATCGTTTCCTGTCTGTCATGCTGTCTCTCCCTGTCTCCCTGTCTTTCTGTCTGTCTGCATATTGGGCTATTGCAGACTCCTTATGTTCTTATGTTCTTATGATCTTTTGTTCTTATGTTCTTCTAATGTTCTTATGTTCTGATGTTCTACAAATTTTCCTCTCATGTTCTAATGGTCTAATGTTATATTCCAATGTTCTTCTGATGTTCTTATGTTCTTCTGATGTTCCTCTTATGTTCTGATGGTCTTGTTATCTACTGTTATGTTCTTCTTTTGTACTCTAATGTTCTTACAGCCGCCTGCATTGCTTAGGTTAAAGGGGAAAGAGGAATACACGGGACCACTTTCTCTCCCCCCAGACGTCTTTCCTCCACTTCCTTCTTTCCAATACAATACTTCTTATGTTCTATAGTTATGTTCTGTTTTGTACTCCAATGTTCTTACAACCGCCTGCATTGCTTAGGTTAAAGGGGAAAGAGAAATACTCGAGGCCACTTTCTCTCCCCCCTAGACGTCTTTCCTCCACTTCCTTCTTTCCAGTACAATACTTCTTATGTTCTATTGTTATGGTCTGTTTTGTACTCTAATGTTCTTACAACCGCCTGCATTGCTTAGGTACGCGGGGCCACTTTCTCTGCCAAGCCGTCCTCCCTCCACTTCCTTCCTTCCCTTATGATACTTTTTGCTTTTACTCTTCATATAAAAAAAAAAGTGTAAGCGAATTAGTGTCAGCCGGGCGTGTTAAAAATATTCTGCGGGTATTACATTTCCCCCTCTCCGAAAATCTTATTATTAGCATTTTGAATTTAAAACATGTCTTTCTCTTTTTCTTTGCTCTTTTTTCGTTCCCTTCCCCTTTCTCTCTCTCTCTCTCTCTCTCTCTCTCTCTCTCTCTCTCTCTCTCTCTCTCTCTCTCTCTCTCTCTCTCTCTCTCTCTCTCTCTCTCTCTCTCTCTCTCTTTTCTCCTGTTTCTTTTAATATCTGTCTTCTTTGTGTGTGGGTGGGAGGGTTGTGTGTGTGTGTGTGTGTGTGTGTGTGTGTGTGTGTGTGTGTGTGTGTGTGTGTCTGGCTGGCTTTCTGTTCTTTTGGCCATGTCTGTTTGTCTGTTTTGGTATCTGTGTGTCTGTCTGCCTGTCTGTTTGCTTCTCAATATGTCTGTTTCTGTGTCTGTTAATCTTTCTTTCTGTGTCTTTCTGTCTGTCTGTCTATCTATCTATCTGTCTGTCGGTGTTGTCTGTCTGTCGATTACACACACACAAAGTATATACACAAACACATTTTACTCTTTTGAAAATACATAAAAAAAACAAGCCAGTATCTACTGTAACATTAACCAAAGAAAGCTCAATAATATTAGTCGGTATTATAAGACTCTGTTCTCGCATCAGCTAACTCTAAAGGTCAAAGAGAGGGTCAGTCGGGTTCTAATGAGTGTTTCTTTAGGTTCACGGTACAGAGGAAGGGTCAAACTAACACCAGGGCCATAAAACTACTCCTGGAAATGCCCAAAACTCCTACGAAAGCCTTGGCAAATATATGTTCTTGTCTTATAATACGACCCAATGTTGAATATGTCTTAAGGATTCCCGCAGACTTTCCCACACACCTGCACAGTACAACAAAGGTAGCATAATTATTTACTTCACATGGAATTACCGCGCTGCATAATGGCGTCTGGAGGGCGAGATAATGAGTCATACATAATAAGCAGAACACTCGGGTTGGGGAAAATTAAATCACGGAGACGCTGACAGCTGTGGCGGTGTTTAGGTCTGGTGGTCACACTTCACTGCTTTGTGGAATGTCTTGTATCTCTTTATATAAACGGTAAAGTGTTAGTGTGTTGTATCCATTTTAGCGGTAAAGTGTTATAAAAGTTCTCGTATTCAATTTTGCTGTTAAGTGTTAAGTGTTTAGCGGTACGTGTTAGTTTCTTGTATTCCTTCATTTCAATGGTAAAGTGCTAAGTGCCTTGCATCTCATTGCTTTAGCCTTTAAGTGGTTGTTTCTTGTATACCTTGTAGCGGTGAAGTGCTTGTTTACTGTATTCCTTCATATTAACGGCTGAGGAATGGATTGGGGGTCATCCTCACTGCTTTTGGGAATGTGTTGTATCTTCATTTCAACGGCAAAGTGCTAGTTTCTTGTATCTCTTTGTTTTACCTTTTGAATGGCAGTTTCTTGTATCCATTTTACCCGTGAAATGCTAGTTTATTATACGGTTCAGGAAAGGATAGGTGGTCATCCCTCACTGCTTTTGGGAATGTGTTGTATCTTCATTTCAACGGTAAAGTGGTAGGGTCTCGTATCCCTTTATTTTAACAGACCTTGATCGATGCTGACAAGAGTGGTTTAGTACGAGAAGGGCAACTGCATGCGTGGGGGCTAGCTCGAGGGGACGGTCGGGGATGGAGGCGGCAGGTGAGTGAAGTGAGGCGCCCCTTTGTGTATGCCCCCAGTTAGTTATAGTTGTGACTTATAGACAGATAGATAGTCTTTCCATTGACCTGAAGTAAATACAGACAATCAAGAGTCAACGTTGTGAAGCAATCAGACAATAGCAAAGGGAAGAGGTGGACTAAAGTGACTGATTGGAGATATATTGCCAATCTCTCCAACGCAGACAATCATGACAATAAACAAAACATAATACACTCGACCCAAGAACAAGCAACCCTCAACAAGACTCATTCACCGCTGAAGTTAATCACTGGGCTTGGTAACGGGTGGGAGGGGGGAGACTGAAGAGGAGGAGGATTGAGAAGAAGGAGGACTGGAGAATGGAACAAGCAACCCTCAACAAGACTCATTCACCGCTAAAGTTAATCACTGGGCTTGGTAACGGGTGGGAGGGGGGAGACTGAAGAGGAGGAGGATTGAGGAGGAGGAGGAGGACCGGGGAATGGACTGAGCTCACGGTGATGGGTGGCAAAAGTTACTCCATAAACTGCCGGGACACAAAAGCGAGCTACAGCCGAGTAAATTCAGAGGGAAGGCTTCTGATATTATCCATTCCGCTTTCTTTCAAACCAGGACATTATTTTCGGTGAGGCTTCCAGTGTACCTCCCGGATATCGGCCCATAATGTAACACTGTACGTAAGAACTCTTCAGCATGTCGTTAGCAAGTTCAGAAGAGCAGCTAGCATGAAAATAACGATACAGAGATAGCACTGGAAGCAAGGAGGTATAGAAGATGTATTAGACTGTTAGTACGAGGAGAGAAGGGAGTTGGTGAGGCAATGATAACATGGATAACAATAACGATGAGGAATATACTGATGATGATGATATTGGTGATGATGATGATGATAGCTTAACCATTCCTGTGTGTGATAAGACAGTCAGTTAGAAGGAGTTGATAAAGCAATGATAATGATGATAATAATGATGAAAAAGAGGAATATATTGATGATAATAATAAGGATAATGATGATAGATTAACCATTCTTGTATGTGATATAAAAACAGCCATTAAGAAATAGGATAGTTGATAAGAATATGATAATGAAGATAATATTGATAAAGTAGAATATATTAGTGATGGTGATGCTGCTGCTGATGATGAGGATGAGGATGAGGATGAGGATGCTTGCTTACCGCTCTTGTGTGTGGCGGTTACGGTGGCAACGCTCGCCGCCAGGGGGGAGTCCTCGGGCAGGGCGGCGCAGTAGCGGGCGGCCGAGAACTCAAGCGGCGAGGAGGACTGGCCGGACGGGAGCAAGCGGGTGGCTGAAGGGAGAGAGAACGGGGAAATGGTTAGGGTGTGTTCAGCTATTTGTACGCAGCATAAAGTTACAGGGAAGATACAGGGAGGTAGTTACACTTACGAGGCAGCTAGAGGGGGGTACGGGACAGTTTCAGGGAGTTATAGGGATTTAAAGAGAGGCAGTTGCAGGGAGGAGACATTAAATGGAGGTGAGTGCAGGGAGGAGCCAGTGTAAGGAGTTGGTATGCAGATAGGAGGAGGGAGTTATAGGGAGGGGTGATACAGGGAGGAGGCAGTTACGGAGGGAGTTACAGGGTGGGGGATATAGGGAGAAGGCGGTTACAGGAGGGGTTACAAGGGGTTTACAGTGAAGATTCAGTTAATCATGTCTTTGATTTCATATTATTTCTTCCTCTTTCCTTTTCTTGTCATTTTCGAAGGCTGGATAAAAAAAAAGTGAGTGTGAGGGAGAGAGAGAGAGAGTGAGAAAGAGAGGTGGGAAAGGAAAGGAAGAAAGACAGGGAGAGAAAGGAAGGAAGAGATGAAGGAGAGAAAATGAGTAAGAGTGAACGAGGGAATGAAAGAAAAAATACTATAGAAATAAAATAGTGGAAAAATGGATTGATTGAAGGATGAAGGGCGTGAGAAAGTAGAAGAGTAGAAAGGAGAAAGAAGCAGGAAGGAAGGAAGGGCAGTAAGGAAAGAGAAAGTAAGAAAGAATGACGTAATAAAAGGCCTATTTGGTAGTGATTTAGTGCCGTACGTCGTAACAGAAACTGGCCGCTGTTCAAATCTTCGACTTCTTCATTGTATCTCTCTCCGTTCCGTTCCCGCGTCACTCCACATCGAGGGTAGAACAAAAAAAGTGTGAGATGAGGAATTAAATAGAAAAAGGTAGCTATGATAAGTGATTTAGAGCCGTGAGTCGTAAGAGAAAAGGAGATATATATGTTCAAATCGTCGACATCTTCAGATTGTCTCTTCATCTTTCTCTTACCACGTCACTCCAGCTCGAAGGTAGAACAAAAGAAAGTGTGAGATGAGGAATTAATTAGAAAAAAGTAGCTGTGATAAGTGATTTAGAGCCGTGAGTCGTAAGAGAAACGGTTCTATAGGATATGTTCAAATCGTCGACATCTTCAAATTGTCCTTTCATCTTTCTCTTACCACGGCACTCCAGATCGAAGGTAGAACAAAAGAAAGTGTGAGATGAGGAATTAATTAGAAAAAGGCAGCTATGATAAGTGATTTAGAGCCGTGAGTCGTAACAGAAAGTGGGTTATATATGTTCAAACCTTCGACTTCTTCATATTGTTACGTATGGAATGCTACGAATCACATGACCGTCTGTTGAGCGCTTTTCCGTATCGTCAGCAATGATAACAACGCACGTAGCCAATATGCTATCCTCGTTATGCAGAGAAAGTTACGCACAAATCACAAGAGCATTTATTGTATGTCGTCCGCTTAACAATATCGTCCCTTTATGCTTCGTTCTCGCCTCACTCACTCCAGTTCGAGAGAGAGAGAGAGAAACAGAGCCAAGAAAAAACGTGTGGGAATGGGACAAAAATGGCTGTACGATAGTGATTTAGTGGCGCTACATGTGAGGAAAGCTATAGTACTAAAGGTGGGCTGGGAAGACGGGGATATCGAGGAAGGCAGCGACAGGAACGGTGATACAGAGGGAGACATTGAGAAACATTAACA
>NC_066522.1:21858117-21883117 GCF_024679095.1 Eriocheir sinensis
CTTTCTGTTCATCTTTCCTTTACTTACTAACTTACTCTTTCATTTTTCTTTACTGTCCTTCCTTCCTTCCTTTCCTTTTTTCTTTCTTTCTCTCTTTCATTCATTATTTCTATCTCTCTTTCCTAAAAAATACTCTTTGATGACCTAAACTGACGGATACCTGAAGATTAAAATTTCACACACACACACACACACACACACACACACACACACACACACACACAGCTTAACCCCACCCCACACATTCATAATATGCACTCGCTCGCTCTCTTTCTTTCTGAACTTGACTGGCCGACTCGCTGGCTCATAGGTGCTTCACTATTTAGAAGGGAGGATCTGACACCTTGATATTGAAGAAGACGGCGCTCTACCCTTTTCCAGCTGTTATAAAAGGACGAAAATAAAAGACAGCGAAAGGTAAAAAAGTAGAAATAGTTTTTTTTTTTGTAATATTAATGAAAAAAGGATATATATTATACATCCTCTTCTCCCCTTCTATCCAATCGTTCCGTCCTGCACACTCTGACAAGTCGCCTGCCTGTCCGTCGCACCTGTCCGTCCCTCCACCACCTGTCACTCGTCCCTCCTCGCCGGCATTACGGACATGGGAGCGCGGAGCGGTTCATTTGGCGCCCAACACCAGGCTTCATTACTACGCCCGGCTGCTGGACACTCGGGGGATCGGTGGGTAAAGTTATTCACGTATAGTACATCCCTGATTTGAGAAATTGCAATAGCGCTGTAGAGAAATTCCGTAATGCAATCCAGTGAGTGAGAATCGAACCCGGGTCTTCTATACATTGAAGTCAGGGCGGCAAACCACCTGAGCCACCGATGAGCTTATTAATCTGGGTCACCGCGCCAGAAGCCACACCTGCAGCACTATACCTGTTGCTACACTATATTTTTCACCGCGTTATTGCAGTTTCTCTAATGCATATATACACAGTACGCGCCGCTGCGGGTTGATTAAAAGCGTCCCCAGCCACCGCGAGCGTGAGCGGGGTCACCTTCACCTTCATGAGCACAGAGTGAGGCTGGCCGTCAGGTATATTGGGCAGGAGTAGGGTCTGGCACGGTGACCTTTTAGCTCATCGGTGCCTCATTTAGCGTGCTGCCCTGGCTTTCGCTCGGTGAGGGTTCGATGCCAGGGACTCAGTGGTGTTGCATCATGGCGTACATCCCTGAGTTGATTTTGAGTGGCGTGGAGAAAATGGGTGTAGAGTCTTGATAATGATAGAGATTTAGATGCAGCTGTTCGTGAGGGTAAGATATTGGTGTGCATGACTCAATTTTATCCAGTCAGTTATATATGAGTTGATCTTGAGTGCTAAGGAAAGAATGAGTCAACTTTCCTGATACTGACAGAGATTAAGATATAGTCGTTCGTGAGGGTAAGATATTCGTGCATATAACTCACTTTTATTCCGTCAGTTATATATGAGTTGATCTTGAGTGCTAAGGAAAGAATGAGTCAACTTTCCTGATACTGACAGAGATTAAGATGTAGTCGTTCGTGAGGATAAGATATTCGTGCATATAACTCACTTTTATCCCGTCAGTTATATATGAGTTGATCTTGAGTGCTAAGGAAAGAATGAGTCAACTTTCCTGATACTGACAGAGATTAAGATGTAGTCGTTCGTGAGAGCAAGATATTTTTGTATAACTCTCCTCCGTTGTCACAGAATATACCAGCGTCCCTTGCCCTGTCCATTCGTCCACTGCGTGCAATATTATGATACTGCATATGTAAATCATGTATCTCATTCCCCTTCCTTCCTCTCTGTATACCTCGTCGCCACTCCACTCCAGTCCCCACCGAACCAAGCCTTCCTTCATTCATTCGTTCCTCTCCACCGCTCGCTCGCTCTTTCCATTTCAGAACGTGGCTGGCCGACTCGCTGGCTCATAGGTGCTACAATATTTAGAAGGGAGGAACTCATAACTTGATACTGAAGAAGACGGAGGTTTAACCTTTTTCAGTTGATATAAAAGGACGACGATGGAAGACAGCGAAAGGAAAAAGTAGAAATCGTTTTTTTTTTTTGTGATATTAATGAAAAAAAGGTATTTTTCTCTCTCTCTCTCTCTCTCTCTCTCTCTCTCTCTCTCTCTCTCTCTCTCTCTCTCTCTCTCTCTCTCTCTCTTTCTTCTAATCCCTTTCTTCCCCCTCCTTTCTATTGTTAACTTCTTATTCATTTTCCTTCCACCTCCTTTCTCCTTCTCCTCCTCTTCGTTCTTACATATCGGATCTAACCAAGCATTCATACCCTCTTAATCCTCTTCAGTATGGCACTTCGACGCTCCTTCCTTCCTGCCAATGACTGCCAGCTCGCCTTTACTGCCTCTCCTTCGCGCCTTTTTCCTTCATATCAATTCTCTCGCTGCCTTCCTTGGCCTCCTCAGCTTCCTGCCTGCCCACTACTGCTGCTACGACAATACTAGTGGTTCTTTGCCTCGTCCTACTGCGTCTGCTTCCGTTTCTTCTTCCTCTTCCGCTCTCTTTTTCTCTCTTTTTTCTCTCTCTCTGGCCTCTATTGGTGTATGTGTGTGTGTGTGTGTGTGTGTGTGTGTGTGTGTGTGTGTGTGTGTGTGTTTTGTTCTTATTTACGTAAAGTCCTTCCTGGATGTCGACTTCTCCACTTTTTCTTTCTCTTTTTCTTCTTCTTCTTCTTCTTCTTCTTCTTCTTCTTCTTCTTCGTCTTCTTCTTCCTCCTCCTCCTCCTCTTTCGTTTCTTTCGTCCTCTGTTGGTGTTGTTTTCTTTTCTTCTTGTTTATTGTCATTTACTCGTCTCCTTTCTTCTAATCCTTCTTCTATTCTTCTTTCTTCCCCTCCTCTTCCATCTTCTTACCCCTCCTCCTCCTCCTCCTCCTATTCCTCTTTTTTTTTCAATTTTCTTATATGTAATCCTTCTGCCTCCTTTCTCCTTCCCCTCCTCTTTCTTCTTTTCCTCCTCCTCTTCTTCTTCTTCCACCTCCTCCTCCTTTACTTCTCCTCCTCCTCCTCCTCCTCCTCCTCCTCCGTTTCTTCCTTCCTCTCGCGTTGATTTTTTCTTCTTATATATTGCTCTTCCGCCTCCTTTCTCCTCCTCCTCCTCCTCTTATTCTTCCTCTTTATTATCTTCTTCCATCTCCTCCTCCTCCTCCTCCTCCTCCTCCTCCTCCTCCTCCATTTCTTCTATCTTCTCTTATTCTTTTTTTCTTACTTATTATCCTTCCCACTTTTTCCTCCTCTTTTTTCTCCTTCTCCTCCTCTTCTTCTTCCGTCTCCTCCTCCTCCTCCTCCTCCTCCTCCGATTCTTATATCTTCTATTGTTGCTTTTTTTATTTTTTTTTATTTATTGTCCTTCTGTCTCCTTCCTCTTCCTCTTCCTCCTCCTCCTCCTCCTCCTCCTCCTCCTCCTCCTCCTCCGTTTTTATTTCTCCAATTATTGTTTTTGTCCTCATATACTGTTCTTCCACCCATTTCCTCTTTCTCTTCTTTCCTCTCCTCCTCCTCCTCCTCCTCCTCCTCCTCCTCCTCCTCCTTCTCCTCCTCCTTTACAAGCCTAACAACAACAATAACTCCTTCTATTAGTTCTCATTGTCCTTCTCCTCGTCCTCGTCTTCCCTCGTCTCTGTCTCTTTAAAACACGTTCAGCCACGTTAAAACACGTTAAAGCAACAAATACTGCAAGACTAGTGACCACTATGACTGCTTATATGAATGCTGCTGCTGGTGATGATACTACTACTATTACTACTACTACTACTACTACTAATGCTGGTTAAGACTGCCAAGAGGTATTACGCAGGCTCTTTATCTCCCCGGTTCTTGCAGCCTCCTGTAAGCATCTTATCTCCTCTCTCTCTCTCTCTCTCTCTCTCTCTCTCTCTCTCTCTCTCTCTCTCTCTCTCTCTCTCACACACACACAAGGCGCAGAATAACGAACCTAATTTGTTTTAGTCTACACTGAAACAACACTTTAGAAACCCCTTTAGTCAGTTAATGGGACAGTGTTTTGTTTTTGTTTTTGTTTTTTTTGCTTTTTTGTACCTCTATGCTATCTCGTTTTGTTTATCTTGCTAATGGTGAGAATGGGTGTCGTATCTTGTTGTTGTTATATATTTTTTCTTTTACGTTTCTGCCTATGACGCCGGCAGGCTTACTTGGTGGGGTCTGATGGTCGGCCCCTGTCGGTTGTGGCTCAGGCAAATGTTTATAGTGGCGCCATCCTGCTTGACTCTTGATGCCCCCGGGAGCTCATCATTGATCCTTCTTTGTAGATAGATAATCTAGAGTCCAGGTTGATAGATGGTCTTCAGGGCAGCATGTGGGTTGTCTTAGATCACTCGGCGGTGACTGAAAAATCCCAGCTTGCGGTGGTGAACGGGACGCGAACCCGGGTCCTCCTTGCCGCCGCGCCCGCACGCTAACCACTCAGCCACCGCCTCCGCGACTTATTGTTTTTATTGTTGTTCTTGTTGATGTATTCTTTTTAGCATCGCGTATTTTCATTTTAATATATTACCTATTTTGTTGCTGTTGTTTTGTTTATCTCGTGTAATGTTTTTGTTGATCATCCGCTGAAATTGCACTCAAGACCGGACCGGTGTGCGATATTATTTGGGGGAGAGGGGGAGGGGGGGGAGGGGGATGGCAGGGGGGGCGGCAATTAGTTAATGGACCTCCCTTCCGTGATGTTGTTGTTGTTGTTGTTGTTGTTGTTGTTGTTGTTGTTGTTGTTGTTGCTGTTGTTGTTGTTGTTGACGCTTTCTGGTTGGGATATTCCTCATATTATTTTTTTTTTTTTCACTGGGGCAGAAGTGTGTGTTTTTCGCGCGCATGACCACACACACACACACACACACACACACACACACATAGTTAAGTCAGCCAGCCTCCTGTCCATGTTTGGGTATTACACGTACCTTCATGTCTTGTGTGTGTGTGTGTGTGTGTGTGTGTGTGTGTGTGTGTGTGTGTGCGTGCGAGCGGTAAGACTTTTGATACCGGGCGTAAAAATATAAACTCCTGAATATGCGTAAAAAGAAAATGGTAAAAGTCTTCCCCAAAATTCTCCTCGCTTTTAAGAAACAATTTTGGGCGGCGGAGTTTGCTGTTACATTTATAGACGCGCAAAATACAAATACCCAACACGACACCAGAGGACGCACAACCCGCGGAGACAATTCATTCACATTTACAGTAGGCACGACGCAATAGACTTTATGTGAACTTGCCTCGTATACTCGGACCTCTTTCGCAAGCACTGTCTAACGTTACCCTACACTTAGTACTACCACACAACATAACATTTCGTGTCCCACTTATACGAGCTCCTGCAGTAAATTGGATGCAAAAATATAATGTTATCTAGTGTGTGTTGGGAAGGGGGGGAGGGGAGGCTTATGCTTGTGTGAGAGGGGGGAGAGAAGGTGAGTGTGTGTGTGTGTGTGTGTGTGTGTGTGTGTGTGTGTGTGTGTGTGTGTTTTAGGTTAGTATTTTATAAGCTCATGGTACAAGAAAAGGATCAAACTACCACCAGGGCCATAAAAGTACCCCTGGAAATGCCTCAAACAACTCCCACGAAAGACTTGTCAAATGTGTGAGTGCTTGGACGCTGAAATGTTGGCGAATATGACCGGCAGAAGACCGGCGGCCCTTCCCTTAATTCCGTACGTGTACACTAACATGTCCTCCGTCATTTCCATTAGCCACAACAAAGTGCTAAGGTAACCAAATCGACGTTTTCCCTTACTGGCTTCCCGTGCGGTGCTTTGCCTTTGTATAGCACGTTACTCTGGTCGTGTTTGTGGCGCACTCAAGCGGTGGGTGGCAAGGACCGGTCTTCCTCCCTGCCTCCCCCTTCACTAACTAAACCCACGTCAGGAAATGGTAGTGAAGGCCGGACGGGCGGGCTGGCGGGTCGGGCTCTCTCGGGGTGATAACACGCGCAAATTGCCACTGTTTACGCATGGAAGATTGGCGAATATGAGGCAAAGAAGAGGAGGAGGGCTGGCCGGGAATATTGGACGCCGTGAAAGAGGGGGAGGAAAGGAAGGTAGTCAGAGAAAAGGGTATTGTTGCAGGGGAGACGAAGGAAAATTTGAGGAAGAGAGGATGTTAGGGCGGCGCCGGTCTTGCTCAGGACAAAAAATAGATGCGACTGTAATGAGCTGTGAGCGTCCATTTGCCTTGAGAGAGAGAGAGAGAGAGAGAGAGAGAGAGAGAGAGAGAGAGAGAGAGAGAGAGAGAGAGAGAGAGAGAGAGAGAGAGAGAGAGAGAGAGAGAGAGAGAGAGAGAGAGAGACACACACACACACACACACACACACACACACACAAGCCAGCCAGGTATAGGTTTACAGACAGGCCGCTCCCCCGCTCCCTCTTCCCCCCGCCGCTCCTGCTGGCCCCGAGGGTGTCTAGGTTGTCAGGCCAGGGACGCAGCGGCATAATGAAGCACCACGCTGCGTTATTTCAAACACAGAATATGTATATCTTAAAATACGGGGCCTCGCTCGTCTTATTGTAGCGGGGTTGCGCATTGTGTGTGTGGCGGTGGGTGAGCAACACACTGGAATTCAGTTTTGTTTTTTCAAGCTGAAGTTCGCGTGATTATTATAAAGAATGTTGTTTGTATGTAGTTTAGAGCGAAATTTACACATCTCCGTGATATGTTAAAATTTCAGCCACCGCCGGGTGGCCTAAGACTACCCACGTACAGTCCTGAAGACCACTTATCACCTCGGACTCTAGATTCTCTCTCTAAAAAGAAGGATCAAATATGAGCTCCGGGGGAAGCATGAGCCAAGCAAGATGGCTCCACTATAAACACCATACGCAGAACATAAAGAAAAAAAAATATTCTCTCTTCTCCCTCAACATTCATTTCGGGGTTATGAATAAACATAAAGTCAGATGTCCGTTAAAGCAGACTGTCCGTATATATTTTTCATCTCTCTCTTCATGCAAGTCCTAGGGAAATTTCGGCACGGACGGGATAGTTCGGCAACACTTTCAACTCAATACGAACTACGGAAAACAACAGCAAAAAAAAAAAACTTCTTCATTAACGAGTTCTGCGTTAAAAAACAAAAAGACACGTCGGGGAACCAACGAAAAAAACGGCCCCTCCCCCCCCCCTCCCCTCCGGCCCCCCAAAATGCAGCTCCGGTAAAGGGATGACATGACGCACCGCCGCTATAAACGCGTGGAAAAGTGAGCCAAAGGAGCTTACGGGTGGCCGCGGACCCTGCATGGGAAACGCCGTCATTGGGCTAGGACAGTAATAAGGTCGGTATTTTTAGACGCTTCCGCCTCTCACATCAGCTGCTTCCAAGGGCCGAAGAGGAGATTAGTCGGTTTTTTTTGCGTGCTTTTTCATGTTCGCGGTACAGAAGAAGGGTCAGTCTGCCACCAGGGTCATAAAGCTACCCATGGAAATGCCCAAAACGTCTATACGAAAGTCTTGTCAAATGTGTGTGCTATGGGGGACGAAATGTTTAAGAATACGCCCCTAAGACCCAAGCACGGTGACATGTTAGGCAGAGCGATGAGATGAATGTATGGACTGATGACGGAGAGAGAGAGAGAGAAAGGAAAGGACGCCAGAGATGGTGAGACTAGAGGCAGGTGACGAACAGTAATATAGAAAATACTGAAGGCTAATAGACGGAAATGCCAGACAGATAGATAGATAGATAGGTAGATAGATGAAGAACAAGAGAGAGGATGATAGATAGATAGATAGACAGATAGTAAGAGAAATAGTAAATACACTCACAAAAAAGCATAATAAAACAAGCATCAGAAAGGTATGACGAAGCGAATATCAGAGTACGAGGAGATGGCGGTCGAGTTAGCTTTTAATTTATGTATGTCTTATCGCGTTACTCTGCCCCTCACACTTGGCAGCCTCTTGTGTATGCTTTCAAACGACGTCAATGCCAAAGAAAAGTCTAAATCTACTCAATTGAATAAAAGTAAGCTACGTTTCTTCTCGTTAGGAATATGACATCATGAAGCTAAGTTTGTTTACACTGACATACGTAACCTCTTTATGTACTTTAAGAAACTTGGTCAGTGTTCTTCATAGTCAGGAATAAGAAGCGAGGTAAGGCTTTCTCATGAGGTAAGGGCCTTAAGGATGAACCAGGACTTATTGCGAGGAAGATAACGCTTTCTCATGAGCTAATAAGGACTTTAAAGAACATGAACCAGGATTTATTGCAAGGAAGATAAGGCTTTTTCGTGAACTAATAAGGACTTTAAAGATCATGAACCAGGACTTATTGCAGGGGGGGATAAGGCTTTTTCGTGAGCTAATAAGGACTTTAAAGATCATGAACCAGGACTTATTGCAGGGGGGGATAAGGCTTTCTCGTGAGCTAATAAGGGCTTTAAAGAACATGAACCAGGGATTGTTGCGAGGAAGATAAGGCTTTTTCGTGAGCTAATAAGGACTTTAAAGATCATGAACCAGGACTTATTGTTAAGGGGATAAGGCTTTCTCGTGAGCTATTAAGGACTTTAACAATAAACCAGAATTATTGCGGAGAAGATAAGGCTTTCTCATGAGCAAATAAGGGCTTTAAAAATGAACCAGAACTTATTGAAACGTATTCCAGATTTATTGCAACAGGGAATGACACTTATGAAAACTCGGCCAGATCCTGCTTCGAAAAAAATGTAATATGAATGAATGAGTGACTGAACAGCGACTTGGCCTGATCATGCATCGAAAAGATTAAAGGGCGAACGAATAACTGAATGAATAAATAATGACACGGATGATAAGTCAGTAGTGGATGAATTAATGAATGTATGAATAAATGAAATGAATTAATAAAGCGATGCGAACAGTCGAGCTCATTTTTCTTTTGCTGGTGCTAGCGCGTACACACACACACACACACACACACACACACACACACACGGCTGCAGCATCCTGGCGCGAATCCTCTGACGAAAATAACAAATGAAATAATAAAAAACATCGTGCCTGCATTTCTTTATGAATTCAGTGTGTGTGTGTGTGTGTGTGTGTGAGAGAGAGAGAGAAAGAGAGAAAGCGAGCATGCATGCGTGTTGCGGGTACAGTGCGGGTTCCAGTAATACCAAACCAACCACAGAAATCCTCCTACTCGGCCGCTGGCTCCACTTTATACACTTTTTAATCTTCGTTTCATTTATATACATTTTGGAGTGGACGCGGGGAGGCTCCGAGATCCCCCCGAGCCGTGCGTTCTGTGAGCCGGCTGGTGCTGTTGTTGTTGTGTGCATCAAAGTTAGCGTGATCGTGTTGTAGCCGTGTTGTGAACGTGGACGGAACATGAAGGCCGACCCAACTGTTATGAGGCCCTGAATGTGACAAGCGCCGCGTCGTGTTACGTTAGAGTATACAAGCACCAGGACGCCGAGGGTTAAGTCAACGAATATAGGTTAGCGCCGTAGTAAAAGTGTAGGATAAACATTGAAAACTCGAGAATTAAACGTCCTTATTGTGATTTGTACCACGTCATGTTACGTTAGAGTATACAACAACCAGGACGCCAAGAGTTAAGTTAATAAATACAGGTTCAGCGCCGTGGAGTGGTGCAGAATTAACAATAAACAATGGAGCATAAAATAGCCTTATTGTGATGTGTACCACGCCATGTTACGTTATGATATACAAGCACCAGAACGCCGTGAGCTGCTAGATAGTCCACACACACACACACACACACACACACACACACACACACACACAGTAAAGTATTAACAACAAAAACAACCGAAGAATTTATCCTGTTTTTTGTTTCTGAACGTGACAAGCCCCGCGTCGTGTTACGTTTGAATTTACAAGGACCAGGACGCCGAGAGTTAAGTCAACAAATATAGGTGAGCGCTGTCGTAAGAGCGTAGAATTAGCAATAAAAACACAATCATGAAGTACATCCCATTAGATGTTCATGAATGTGACAAGCTCCGCGTCGCTTTACCTTACACCAGGACGCCTAGATCTGTTACACCACAAGTACAGGTTAAAAAGTATAGGATTAACAGTAATAACACAATCATAAACTCTCCTACTATATAGTCCCTGAATGTGACAAGCCCCGCCTCATGTTACGTTAGAGAAAACAAGCACCAGTACGCCGATATATATATTTTTTTACAACAAAGGAGACGGCTCAAGGGCAACAAAAAGAGTGAAAAAAAGCCCGCTACTCGCCGCTCCCATAACAGATAAGAGTAAAGAATAGCCAAAAGAGAGGTCAATAATCACACACAAGTTCGGCGAAGTAGAGAAGTGTAGAATTACCGATACAAATTCAAGCGTAAAAAAGCCTCGTTGTGATATGCACCCCGATATGCGTCGTTATGAAAAGCAAAGCACTAGGACGCCGAGGGTTAAGTCAACGAATATAAGTTAGCGCCGTAGTAAAAGTGCAGAAAAAACATTAAAAAATCGAGAATAAAACGTCCTTATTGTGATTCGTACCACGTCATGTTACGTTAGACAAGCACCAGCACTCCGAGGGTTAAGTCAACAAACACAGGTACAGCGCCGTAGAGAAGTACAGAATTAACAATAAAAACTCAAGCATACAGGGTAGGCGGTGGCTGAACAGATAGCAAGACGGCCCGCGTTCAGGAGGACGCGAGTTCAATCCCCGACCGGTGCCACCAAGCTGGGATTTTTCAGCCGCCGCCGAGTGGCTTAAAACTACCCACATGCTGTCCAGAAGACCACCTATCAACCCGGACTCTAGATTCTAGGATTAAAGATGAGCTCCGGGAGGGCAGCATGAGCCAATGCAAGATGGCGCCACTATAAACACTCGCCTGCACCAGAATGGGCTGGGCCGACCAACAGGCCCCACCGGGAAGAAGCCTTGGACCGACCATCAGGATCCACCGGGAAGAAGTCTACCGGCGCAATAGGCCAAGACGTAAAAAAAAATAAAAAATAAAAAGCCCCGCGTCGTGTTACGTTACCGAGAACAAGCAACAGAACGCCGTGAAAAACAAGTGCAGAGCCAGCAATAAAAACTCATGCAAACAGCTCATCCCTTCCAGTTTTTTGTTAACCGTATTTCCACTTTTTTTTTTAACGAAAACAACGAGCACCAGATATGAGTTCAGGATATTTTGTCGATTTTTTTGCTCGTGATTTTTTTTTTCCACTTTCCCTTGTGCCACAGCAAGGAATAGCTCAGGTTCAGTACATTTCATACACTCATAAGTGGTGTCATCATTCTGTAGGCACATTAGCTGCACGCACGTTCGCTGCAAGCACGCAGGAAAATATTTGTGACCCTCAAACACTTCATCTTGACCAGTTGTGTTGACACCCTTAGAGTAAACCAATATTGCCAACGCTGTGTACGCCTAGACGGTAGCAATGCAGCGAGGTCTTCAACAATAGTTCATGGAGGTATAGTTAGAAGTGACAGAATTCATGCAGGAACTCACTCGCTTGGAGAGTTTGCGTGAATCCTTTGTTTAAGTAAGTCTTGTGGGGCACTTTAGTTGGTTAAGACAATACTTGTGTTGGCAAATTCTTCTGCTAAGCTTTCACGTTATTTCAAGCGTAATAAGGCATGGAATATTTGAAAAAGATAATCTAGGTCTGTTCGTGGGAAAGAAACAATGATTATTCTAACACATTTTTTGTTGGAATATGTTAACACTGCTCGTAACATTTTATTATTTTAATAATAAAATTTTCAACAGTTCAACAAAGGTAAGATTTAATGTGGTATTATCCGCCTCATGCTAATAATAAATAATATCCCACAGGGAATTATTTAATTTGCTACGTTACGGCTTTGTTACTTGACCTGCATTAGCCCGTCACTCTATAAAAGTAAGAATATAAATCCGCGCGTCTTTGTATGATGACGGTAAAACATAACATTGATTAGTCTCCCCGAAAAACATCAAAGCACTGAGTAAGGCGTTTGGTCACGAAATGCTACTACTTGGACTTTAATTCTTGACAAATACCTAACTATATACTAGGCTACGGAAGACAGACATCTCTTAGTTACGTGGAGAGGCTTGCAAACGTCTAGTAAGGGTGAAACAGGGCCGAAAGAAAAAAGGGTTTGAAGAATATCAGACACAATGGCCGTACGCGCTTCCCGACGTTCGCTTATTGCCGCAGGAGCAGACGATGCGGGGGGTCGGTAACAGTGCACAACCCCCATCACAAACTAATACACTGTTATCTCCGCCTCACTGACACTCTGGAAAGCGACCTTGTCCGTTATGACGAACACAACTACCTGGAACACTGTGCTGAGGTGTGACGGGCCGGGCAAGACGTGTGTGACCGAGTAAGGACGGAAGACAAGGGAAGGGCGGAGGGTTTGACAAGGACACCCCAGCAATGTCTAGGATGTCAAAGGTACGTTGTCTCTTAGTTATTAATAGCTTGTGTTTCTGTAGAGGAGGAAAGTGTGTTTGTGTGAGTGATTGAGAGACAGAGAGGGTGAGAGAGCAGGGACAGACGCGGGGTATGACTTGCTTCTAAAAACGTCATTGTCACCAACTCCTGTCAAGTCATTCAAGTCTGTTTTTTTCTACGGTATACAATTATAAGCATATATGAGGCTTACCGTAGTATTTAGAAGGCTTTATTTAGTGACTGGTGAGGAGGGGAAGATTGTAATGCGTTGTAAGAAGTAAAAATCCAATATTTTCCGTCACTTCGCACACAAGGGAGGTAAACAACATCAGCTCGGTCGCCATGTTGGAAAGTTCGTCACTCGTTTAAAGCGTTCCCGAGTGCTGTATGTCATTTTTTGTTTTGTTTTTCGGCACCTCAAAGGCTCCGCTTATACTGGTTTTAGATAATAGGGTCGCGCTGATAAAATTAACGGTAGAGATTCGTTTTATGTCCATCTTAACCGAATGCACAGTGGTAGCCGACACCCTCAAAAGAGTTAAGTAGCCAAGCCCCACTCACGTAATTATATCAGCCCCGATACACTGAAATAGCACGTTAAGCATGTTTGCCTGGACGTTATATAGGAGGCCTGTACATCCCACCATAGTTATATCTTACATTTCTCGCGTAAATCTTGGCTTGGTGTGTTGTGCTGCGTCTACTCATGTGCGGATTAAAAGAGATATATAAATACCGCTTCCCGCGGCCATAGACACCTACCTCCCTCTCAGACACAGCGCCGCGAGTGGCCACTTAGTGAAACATGAAACAGAAGGACCAATGAAACGCGTGGCTTTTCTCACGTTATTTATGGAAGGAGGAGGGGGAGATATCACCCTGTTAGCAACGTGAACACGCCTTGGGGTAGTGTAACGGCGGAGTAGCCCAGTGGGACGAAATATGGAAGCACAGGGTGGGTTGAGGGGGATGGAGTTACATATATATTAATTTCTTGGTATACCGTTATGTGTGTGTGGGGTCGGGTGTCAAAGGGGGCGAATATCCCTCGTTAGCAAGATGAATACACTCGTGGCTGCGGACTACGATCGTTCGCTCTTTTTTCCTCTCGTTTTCATGGGCTTAAAACGATGCACACACGTGGAGATTGATATAAAAGGACAGATTTAATAGATGGTAAATGCTGGCACTACCCTGGCTGCCTTAATTGTTTGTTTTAGTGTTCGTGTTGACTGGGAACGATTGCATAAACGCTCAGATTGAAAAGGTAATGCATTTATCGGGAACAGTCGCGGATGGAGGTGATAAAATAGCCTATCATTGACGCGTTAGCCAGCCCGCTCGTGTATGTAGGCTAATGATTGTTCCCTACACACGCACCCCGCAAGCAGAGCCCTTATCCAACCTTTATCCAGCCCTTGTCTAGCCTTTATCCAACCTTTATCCAACCATTGTCTAGCCTTTATCCAACCCTTATCCAACTTTTATCCTTTATCCAACCATTATCAAATCTTTATCCACTTTTTATCCAGCCGTTATCGAACCTTTATGCAACCTTTATCCAGCTAGTTCGTGCAAATAGGCTAATGATTATTCCCTACGCGACTACAACAAGAGGAACCTTTATCCACCTTTTATCCACCTTTTATCCACTCCCTATCCATCTTTCTCGTACGCACTAACTACTGATTGATGCCAACGCGCGTATTATAACCGTATTAAAAGCCTGAGCCAACTATAACCGCTTGCAATATATTTATTTTCCATAGAGTGGAGATTCGCACGCCCCGGACAGCGCCCCAGCGCAGTGTTAACATTCCCCTCGCGCGCCGCAGACCAACTCAGCCGCCTAAAAGAAATTGTTTTGCTATACGGCGGGGTTTCACACGAGCCCTGAACAGAGGCCGGGTGGTGGTGTTAACATTCTGTCCAGGCCTTTGGAGCCAACGATGCTACGCTATTTGAATTTCCTCTGTCTGTTTCTCTGTGTCTGTAGTTGTTTCTCTTTTTGTATCTGTGTCTGTCTCTGTGTTTGTCTGTTTTTTTTCTCTCTCTCTCTCTCTCTCTCTCTCTCTCTCTCTCTCTCTCTCTCTCTCTCTCTCTCTCTCTCTCTCTCTCTCTCATCTAGTGGTGGCAGTTCGATATAATTGCTGAATACGTTAAAGGATGTTGCAACGTTTTTATCTTCTGCTCCCAATTTCCATCTCATCAGGCGAGTGGACTGGCAATTTGCAGCGGAAGGCTTAACTTGTCGCCTCAGACCTTGTAGGGAAAACGGAAATTACAGTAAATATTGGAGAGAGAGAGAGAGAGAGAGAGAGAGAGAGAGAGAGAGAGAGAGAGAGAGAGAGAGAGAGAGAGAGAGAGAGAGAGAGAGAGAGAGAGAGAGAGAGAGAGAGAGTGTGTGTGTGTGTGTGTGTGTGTGTGTGTGTGTGTGTGTGTGTGTGTGTGTAAGCGTCGAGGAATTAGAAATGCGTAAATGTTTGAGTCTGTGAGCCCCCGCACGACACGCAGGGAAAGGTATTATGTTTTGGATTTGACATTATCCTAAAACCATTTTGATTTCGATATATCTGACCGAGGGTGATTTTTCCATGTAGTACCGACGAGCTGAAATAGATTGCTGCCATTTATTTGTTTTAATCATGGTCTTTGAGGTAAGCTAAGGTTGGTAAATTGCGTATTCGATATTGCTTAAACTGTTCGGAAGCATAGAATTAGTACCGCATTGGCAAGCATCCCAGGGCGGAGTGGAGATTTTGGGAGCTTTGTCTATGGTTCTCTGTCTTTGAGTTTAGCTAAGGCTGGTAAATTGTGTATTCGATATTGCTTAAAGTGTATAGAAGCATAGAATTAGTACCGCATTGGCAAGCATCCCAGCGTGGAGTGGAGGTTTTGTGAGCTTTGTCTATGATTCTCTGTCTTTGAGTTAAGCATCCCAGCGTGGAGTGGAGGTTTTGTGAGCTTTGTCTATGATTCTCTGTCTTTGAGTTAAGCTAAGGCTGATAAAATGTGTATTCGATATTGTTTAAACTGCTCAGAAGCATAGAATTGTACCGCATAGTCAAGCATCCTTGGGCGGAGTTGAGATCTTGGGAGTTCGTCTATGGTTCTCTGTCAGCATAATCTACACAACAGGTAAAAAAGTCACTAAAAAATCATTAAATCAAATAAATACCGCATAGGCAAGCATTTCAGGGCGGAGTGGAGATCTCAGAAGCTTTGACAATGGTTCTCTGGCAGCAAAATCTACACAACTGATTCAAAAAGGTCACTGAAACTCATGAAACCAAATTACACTATTGAATATTCGGTTAATTATTTCTTAGTGCAATTAGTGTAGTCTATTCTGACGTAGATGGTTTAGAATATGGTTTGAAGTTGTGTCATATCGTCCTGATGAATGATGTATAATTTAATTTAAGTTTACGAGACACCAATTAGCCTGGGAATTAGGGGCAATCTGCGTCATGTATTTCTGTCATTCATCTTGTTGCTTTCTCTCTCTCTCTCTCTCTCTCTCTCTCTCTCTCTCTCTCTCTCTCTCTCTCTCTCTCTCTCTCTCTCTCTCTCTCTCTCTCTCTCTCTCTCTCTCTCTCTCTCTCTCTCTCTCATGATCCAGTGTTCCCTTCAGCATGAGCCCTCGGTGGACAGTAGTAGCGCCCACCGAGGCCTGAACTGGGAGGAGGAGGAGGAGGAGGGAAGAAAAGAAAGAGGAGGAAGGGGAGGAGGGGGGCCTACAATAAGTGGATCCCCCGCACGTCGTGGCCGCTTCATGGGGGATCAAATGCAACGTTATGTGACATCAAATCCTCTATGTGTGTGTCTGCGTGTCGTTTCGGTATAAATAAGACTCGGACGACATCGTATGTACCTACTCACCCTGACAGACCGACACACACACACAGACTTTTGGAACTTTGTTTTAATTACTTCCATCAGAATCGGCGAATGTGGAGTTTAATGAATCGTTTGAGCTTAATGCACGTACGCCCTTTCAAACACTCTGGCATATATATTTTGTACTTCGCCGAGTATTATTAAACAACCCCGTCGCCCGTCATTTGCCGACTTCAGTTATATATGTATTTAATAAGGCATATGTTTGTAGGCAGCCCCTCTCTGTGGTACCTCTCCTTTGCTCCCAGCCCTTGGTCATCCAGTACATTCAAGGCTTAGTCGAGTTGGTGGTGGCTGGCGCTGGGCTCGGTCAGGTCGCCCCTCTGCGCTGGTCTGGCCGGCTGCAGCGAGCATTGTTAATATTCAGCCTCTGGCCAGCGGAATTGGGTTTTGTCTGCTGCATCCCTTCCATGGCCCGGTCCTTGGTGTCATCACATTTTGCTGGGTGTGTGTGCTATGCTGTGCTGCGTGTGAGTGTGTGTGGGAGGGGGACGGGGTAATGTGTGTGTGTGTGTGTGTGTGTGTGTGTAGATAGATAGAGATGTGGATAGGTAGGTAGATAGATAGACAGATAGATAGTTATAGATGATGATAAGGATGAGGATGAGGAGAAAAATGGGTAATAGTAGTAGTAGTAGTAGTAGTAGTAGTAGTATTTGGTGGGGCAAGATATAAGTGCGTCTGAGTTCTTAATTTTATGTATATTAGAGTAAAAGGAAGATCAGCCAGCAAAAGAATAGAGAGGCCAGTGTTTGCAGGGCATTCTAGTGTCGTCGAGCGTTTGTTTGCCCGGGACTGTAATTAGGAGGTCGAATCTGTCACGGGTCTGAAAATCCATGTTGGTTCTAATCATTTCCTTGTGGTCGGTTCCTTTGTTACAGCGGCTCAGGGTCCTACCAAGCGTCATCTGCCTTCTCCCTCTCCTTCTTTTCCTCCCTGCTCTTGCCCTTCCCTTCGGTTTCCTTTTCTTCCTCCAACTTTTCCTTCACCTCCTGCTCCTCCTCCTCCTCCTCCTCCTCCTGTTCCTACTCCTCCTGCTCACTCGTCTCCCTCCTGACTCTGAATGGTTCTCACTCTCATCCTCTTTCCAATGCTTCTCTTTCTCCCTGTCCCTCTTCTTTTCTTCGTTTTCCTATTCTTCCTCCAACTTTTCCTTCTCCTCCTGCTCTTCCTCTTTCTACACTTCCTCTTGTTCCTGCTTCCTTCTTTCCCTCCTTACTCTGAATTGTTCTCGTTCAACTTTTCCTACTTCTTCTTCCCCTCCTCTTCCACCTCCTCCTCCTCTTACTCCTCCTGCTCCCTCCTCTCTCTCCCCCTTTACTCGGAACGTATAACACATTTTCCATAATCTTAAATGTACTTCATCCTCGTACATACTCATTACAAATTTTACCCGAGAAGGTTCTGTGCTGTGTCCGCTCATGTTAATCGAGAGTTGGGGAAAAGTTTTGGGGCGCTGCACATAAACGCGGCGTCCGGGAACTCGTGTGAAAAATGACGGTCAGGTCGTGATATGCGTGGGGGGAAAAAAGTGCGATAATGAAGCTAGTGAAGGTATTACCAGTGCTTTAATTATACGTTTTCACTGCTAATTGGACTGGTGATGATGGAGATGGTCTAATGGCCTCGGCTGTGAGTGATGGGCAGCGGCGGACGGGGACGAATCGACACCATACAGGGATTCACGGGGACAGGATGGAATGCTGAAGCGAGAGAGTTTCATTTTGGAATCGAGGCTGTTAATGGCCGGCCTCAGCGCGGGCTTTGTAATGGCCCAACTCCGGACTCTAGTTTTGACATTTCCGTAGTGACATTTTCGCTGACCGTGTGGCTAATGTGTGGTGGTGGTGGTGACCGATGGGGAGCAAGTTCGATAATTGGGCTCAGGGGAGGTTTATTATAGAATTCTTGAAGGCCTGTGCAGAGATGGGATCCCAGTAATTAGATTTCTTCCAGTTACCGGAAAAGTTTAAAATAAAGTTAGGGCGATACTAAATTACCTAAACAGTTTACAGCATGAAGCTATATTACCCACTACTGTACTGATACTTTATTTGTTTTAATCAAATATGTGAGGGTAAATGAGCATAGATGCATTATTTGGTGAGATGGTGAGGCTCCGACGCCCCCGTGGCTCAGCGCGTCGCGGCGCCACACAGGGGCGGGCAGGTGGGTAGCGCTGTGTTCAAAGTGGAGTGTTGCGGCGCGTGATGGCCCGCATTCACAAGATATAGAGTCCAACATTAATAATCATAAACAACGCCAACATCACCATCATCATCATTAGCGTCATTATTGTCATTGGCATCACAAAAATTAATCATTCTTGATGCGCGTGTCAGCAGCTTCATCAAACTTATTACACGTAATGGCAGGGAATACAGATTTATATATTTATACAGGGAGTGAGGGGGGGGGGGGGGAGGAACATGAATGGGACTCGTCCTTAACTCATGAAACTTTTGGGCCATAAGGAACATCGTATTGCTCGTCGTCATCGTGTGCGGCAGACTGTTCCATGTCCTCGCGTTGAGTGTCTCCGCGGGCGTGGGGGCGGCGGTGACGTCATGCTATGCTTTTCCAGGATTTTAGTCAAGAGGCCATTCAACCCACACGAACTTTTTTTCTTTTTACAGCAAAAGCCAACATCAAAGAAGAAGCAACATATAAGTAAATCCCGTAACGCGCTGCTCCCGCCTCCAATCCCACGGCCTTGCTACATGAAGACTAACGGTATACCCTGAAAGCTATAATAATGCAGCACAAGCTCTATACCTTATCATATAATAGAAGAAAAGGCGAAATGAGAGGAAAACTATTGTAATCTCCTGAGTAATGATCTATCAAGACGAAGGGGAGAAGGGAAAAGGCTGTGGATGGTCTACGCGAAACAAATGAGTGCACGGTGGGATGGATAAGATCAGGAATGAGGGAGTCCGGGTGATGTGTGGCGCTCTGGACTCACGTGATAAGAGGAGAAAGTGCGCTGAGGTGGTACGGGCGTGCGGAAAGAATGGGAAGAATGAGCGCGGCGAGGCTAAGTTACGTATCAATGGTGGAGGCGGGGAAAACAAACGGCGGGAGTAGGAACCGAACGGACGCCAAGATAGAAAGAACAAAAGGGCTGCCTGAGACGGGGCGAGCGGGAAATTTATAAGTCATAGAGTTTCCGGGAAGATGTAAGCTATAGGCATATGGACTGCTTGGTGGGTGAGGACTGTACGTGGTTTGCTATGCTGTATGTTGCTGCTTATAACGGAAAATAGAGGTAGATTTGGAAGACGAGAGACAGAAAAACAAGAGATGTGTGAGACGATGCGAGATGGAAAGTTAGGTAAATATGAACGAATTGGTGAGTGAGGACTATACGAGCTAGGTCTGACGTACTCTATATTGCTGTTTATTACGGGAAATAGAGGTAGATTGATAAGAAGCAAGATAGAAAGAACAAAAGAGATATGTGAGACAATAGCAAAGACGGAAAGTTAGGTATATGAATTAAATGGTGAGTAAGGACTGTACGAATTTGTTATGCTATATATTGCTGTTTATTACGGACATCAGAGGGGTTATGTGGGACGATGTTAGCGGGAAAAATAGGTCAAAAGGGTGAGAGATATACTGACATGTAAGAGGTTTGCAGTGCTACATGTTGAAGGTTTATTACGATACATACAGATAGCGTGGTAAGAAGAAGAAGAAAAAATGAATATAACACAACACTTAATACGCCACAGAGAGATTTATTGTAATGTTTATGAATGAAGACTTGTGATAAGCAGGAGCATACGAGCTTTGCAATATTACTACTTGTTTTTGTTATATTAAAGCAAACAGAGATAGGCAGGAAGACCAAAGGATGTGTAAGAAGGAAGTGAAAACGAGATATTATGTTAAGAGCGAAAGGTCTCTAGATAATCCTTCCTTCGTTGAATAGTTTGTACAAGAGAGAATTATAGATTAGTATTCGGAACCCCCACTCTTCCTCTTCATCTCCACGCCACCTCCACTCCTCTGCACCACCTTTCAACACCATTACATCACCACTACTGTCTCACTACCACACCACCAACAACTCCGTTCACCACCACTCCACCAAACCACCACTAAACCTCACCACCAACCACTCCCTGTCACCACCACTCTACCCCACCACCAACCACTTTACCTCACCACTCCACCACTCCAATATCACTCCGTCCCAATCCTCTTCACCTCCACCAAGCCAAATCCCAAACCCGAAGAGTCAGGTGGGAATGCCGTAACGAAATAATTGCCTCCCAGTTGCATGGAGTCAAAGGCACAAAAGACACCACAGGAGGAGCTTCAAAAGGCCCACTACCGCAGCTGCCTCGCCCAGGGACGCTGGAGTCTTTGTTCCGCCCTCAAGGCACCGGCAGCTGCAGTGGCTCCCTCCTTCCCTCTCTCCCTTCCTTTCCCTCCTTCCCTCGCCTGACCCTCCCCGCTGGTAATGGTGGGACGCCTTCAAAGATCGTATCTAAAAGTATATATCCCTTGGGCTTGCCTCCTTGCTTGCTTGCTCTCGCCTTCGCTCCTGACATGATCCTCCTTTGCTTCGCCTCCTCCTCCTCATCATCATCCTCCGTCGCCGCCGCCGCCGCCTTCTCCTCCTCGCCGCTGTTCTTTTTGCGTCTAGTCCCGCCCCGCTCAAGTCTCGAGTTTCTCCCCGCTATCCGTCTTCCTCGCTTTTATGCAGGGAAATAAGAAGATAAGGTGCATTATTAATCGACGTAATCCTCCTGGTCTTTTCTTCTGGGTTCCCCGTTCCTCCGCCTCCGCCGCCAACCTGCCCCGTGCCACTCTTCGTCGTTCGGTTTTTAACGTAAGGAAGAAGAGGCGAGCTACTTCTTACTTCCTCTCCTTCCCTCGTCGCCCAGCTGCTGTTCTCTCCTTCAGTCTTTACATAAGGAAGGAGATGCAAGCAAGACAATATTGAGGGACACTTCTACTACTCTCCTTACTTACTCTCCTTCCCAGTCACCCCGCCGCTGTTTTTTTCGGATTTTACATAGGGAAAGAGAGAGAAGCAAGACAGTTTTGACAGACATCACTTCTACTGCTCATTGCTTCCTTTCCTTCCACCGTCGCCCCGCGCTGTTCGTCCGGGTTTTACATAGGAAAGGAGATACAAGTAGGATGAAGTTAAGGGACTCTGTTGCTCTCCGTCCCTCCTTGCCTCCTCGCTGCTAACGTCCCCTCAGCAGTCATATAGGAAGGGAAGGGAGATATGAATAGTACATTGTGATCCTCCCTCCCCTTCTTGTATTCTATTCCGCCAATGCAAAAGACATATACCAATAAGATATTTCTGATTCGTCTGCTCTCGTTTCGTTCTGTCCCGTCAGCACCGCGTTCCACTCTAATTTCTAACATTCTCTCCCGCCAATGCTGTGGAGTGCCTCTGTCCGTTCCCCTCAAACCGTTCCTCTTTGCCAGTTTGTCCATTCTCTCCTCAGTCCGTTCCCCTTTACCTGTTTGCCCGTTCCCCTCTGCTCGTTCCCCTCAGCCCGTTCTGCACTGCCCGTTTATCCGCTCTCCTCAGCCCGCTCCCTTCTCTCTGTTTGCCCGTCTGCCCATCTGCCCGTTTGCCCGTTCCCCTCTGCTTGTTCCCCTCAGCCCGTTTAACCGCTCTCCCCAGCCCGTTCCCCTCTCTCTGTTTCCCCGTCTGCCCATCTGCCCGTTTGCCCGTTGCCCTCAGATCCCTTTCCGCTGCCCTTTCTCCCGTCTCCATTTGCACGTTTGCCTCTACCCGCTCCCCTCACACAAAGGACATACCAATAAGATAACATTTTCTGGTCCATTCGCTCTGTTCTTCTTCCCTGACCCGTAACTTGATTTGATTTAGGTCAGAAAACGTGATTAGAGGTCCCATTTTGCGAGGTGGTCATCGTGTAAAAAGCCTGAAATAATGTAATCGGAGGCACTCACCTTGCGGGGCGCCGAGAGGAGGTCTTCGAGTGGCGAGGAAACGAACTTATTTCCTTTCCTGCAGCGGCGGCAGCTGTGGGCGTCCTTCCTCCTCCTCCGCCTGCTGCTTCGGTTATTTTTTCTTCTTTATACTTCCATTTCTTTTTCGTTGGGGGCTTTGGGTTGTAGCTATAAACAACTCTAGCGACGGTGATTTAGTTTTAGACATCATCAAATGGCATTAGTTTTATGAGTTTATTTTTTGCTTTACTTTTCCCGCCCATAAGGTTTGAGCAATGATCCATCAGCGGGCTTTTTTGTTGTTGTTTTATTGTGGGCTTTTTGTTTTATATTTTTGTTCCCCTTGAGATGCTTCCAATGTTGTGGCTATAATCAACTTTAGGAACAGACATCAGTTTTCTTTTAGGCATCATCAAAGGACAGTGTTTACATGAGTATTTTTCCCTTTAGATGTTAATACTGACCCAATTTAGGTATACTAAGACTTTTTCCTTAAGAATCATCACCTATGTTGTTATCTTCAGCGATTTTTCTATATACCTAATAGTTCGATATTCCTCTATCTGAGTCTATCACATCGTCACCCCGTAAACAAACTGCCTAAGTCATTTTCCGGCGATTTTCAGGTTCCTTCCTATATAGTTACGTCTCTCCACGTGCAAAAGGGTCTATAATAAAAGCCATCAATCAATTCCTCTTCCCGGCTGCCAAAGAACACTGATTCCTCGTGTACCGTGAGCGCCGATACTAATTCCACATCACATATTATCACCTCGTTGAATAATTCTATACCCCCTGATTAATCGGCTTCACCTCCTTATTGCTTCCCCGTTCACAAGCATCTATTAACAAAGCCATCAATCAGTTCCTCTTCCCGGCTGCCAAAGAACATTGATTCCTCGTTTACCGTGAGCGCCGATACTAATTCCACATCACAAATTATCACCTCGTTGAATAATTCTATACCCCCTGATTAATCGGCTTCACCTCCTTATTGCTTCCCCGTTCACAAGCATCTATTAACAAAGCCATCAATCAGTTCCTCTTCCCGGCTGTCAAAGAACATTGATTCCTCGTTTACCGTGAGCGCCGATACTAATTCCACATCACAAATTATCACCTCGTTGAATAATTTTAAACGCCATGATTCCTCGGCTTCACCTCCTTATTGCTTCCCCGTTCACAAGCATCTATTAACAAAGCCATCAATCAGTTCAGCTTCCCGGCTGCCACAGAACACTGATTAGTCGTGAAGTCTGAGCGCCAATACGAATTACAGATCACAAATTGTCGCCGCGTCGTATAAATTTTAAACGCCCTGATGCCTCGACTTCGCCACCTCAGAGGTTCAAAGGCGGGATAACCTTCCTTCACCGGCGATGGCCTCACGTGAAGGGGATAACACGCATTTAATTTTGCGCTCCAAGGAACATTGTACCTTGAGGGCTCGTCATGAAAGGGGAAGGGGACAATTTATCAGGAGGTCGATACACTGCGGCGCCGGGGAGAGAGAGAGAGAGAGAGAGGCTTAAACTGCACCCATTTATAGCTCGAGTGTGAGTCTATGCATTTAGTGTGGTGGGGTGATTCTACCGTGTTTGCCAATTTGTACGCACTAAAGTAAGGAGTATGTTTGCCAATTTGTCCGCACCTGAGAGAGGGTTAAATTCTTCCATGTATAGCTTGAGTGCGAGTCTGTGTTTGCCAGTCTGTACGCACCAAAGCAAGGGTATCACTGCTTCACGTAATGCTGGAGAGTGATATCATGCATTCAGTGTATTAGGGTGTGCTCGCCAATCTGTACGCACCAGCAGGAGGAGGGTTGGTTAAGCTGTGTTCCTTTTATAGTCGGAGTGTCATTTTATGCATTCAGTGAGCTTACCAATCTGTACGCACCCTACCAAATGTCCCTAGATCATGGAGGAAAACTACCCCAGAAAATTTAGGTGAAGTAAAAAAAATAGAAATGACGCCAGAAAGAAAACTATTTGAGATTCTTGATTCTGACACTAATTCATGTTTCAAGCTCAGATTATTTTTTCATATTAAATTTCTTCCCCCTTGTGAGTACTTATTGGGGTGGTGAGTACGAATTGGCGAGCATGACCCAGTTCTTGTTAATCAGATTACCGTGACGTCGTTTTGGCTTCGTGAACGTGTAATCAGAGGAGACCAGAGTACGTTCCCACCTCCCCTGCCCCCTGATCTCCCTCCTTCCCCTTTCCTCCTCTTTCCTCTCTCCTCCCCTCTTCTTCCCTCCTCTTTCCTCTCTCCTCCCCTCTTCTTCCCTCCTCTTTCCTCCCTCCTCCCCTCCTCTTTCCTCCTCTTTCCTCCCTCCTCCCCTCTTCTTTCCTCTCTCCTCTCCCCTCCCCTCTCTCCTTTTCCTTTCCCCCTGATCTCCCTCCTTCCCCTTCCTCCTCTTTCCTCTCTCCTTTCCCCTCTCCTTTCTTCTCTCCTCTCCCATCTCCTCTCTCCTTTTCCCTTCTTCCCCCTCTCTTCTCTCCCTTCTCCTTCCTTCCCCTTGCTACATTCCCCTCCCGACCTATACTCTTCCCTTACCCTCTTCCCTCCCCTCTTCCCTCTCCTCTTCCCTCTCTCCTCTTCCCTCCCATTTTCTTTCCCCCTCTCCCTTTCCCCTCTTCCCCCTCTCTTCTCCACCTTTGCTCTCATTTCCCCCTCCTATCCTCCCCTTCCCTCCCACCTCTACCCTTCCCCTCTTCCCCCTTTATCCCCTCCCTTCCCTCCCACCTCTACCCTTCCCTTCTT